>NW_012111808.1:7005965-7059417 GCF_000951035.1 Colobus angolensis palliatus | reverse complement strand
GCGCCCGGCCAGTATTTTAATTCTTAATGACATCTGTGTTGGATTTTGTGGACACAGGACACGGCAGCCCAGTGCTAAATACAGAGTAGATACTAAATGGAATTGTGACTGTTCTAGGTTTTTGGCATCTTACATTCCTATGATCTTCTTACTCTAAGATGCCATCCAAACCACCAGGACTTCACTTTTAAGGGTCCTAATTCTAGTCAGTTTGTGAGACCCCAAATTTCTACCTCTCTGATGCAGAGCTGCCACCTAGTGGGAAAAGGTGGCAACTCTAAGCTATTTAGTGCCCAGTGCTCCTTAAACTGGTGTTACTTGGTTTAATTCAAGAGGCCAAGAGGTAGGCATTTTGGAGTGAGTTGCAGCAAAGTGACTTGAACCATGCTGCTCTCACATAGTCCAGTAGGCTACAACCTGCATGGTGTGATTTGCAGGTAGCTGATCTGGGCTCTACTGCTCAGAGATCCTTATTTCAATGGCCTTTGACATCTAGCATTAGAGGCTCATTCCATAAGTGCCTTTTAATCTTTTGGAGTGTTTCCATTGATCCCAATACTATGTTGTCCTCTCTCATTATTTCCTGGATTCAAGTCAGGGCTCTATGTAGCAAGTGAACGAAACCCAACTCAGACTTGTTTACAGCCAACAAAGGAAGTTTATTGGCTTATGTAACTGCAGATCCTAGGGGTAGGCTGGCTTCAGGCAGCCTGAAACCCTATCACAGGATTCAGCCTCTTTCCCTTGGTTCTGCTAATGAAATTACTTTCTGGTGCTCCCCTCTCGCTATCCTTTATGGCTTTTCTTTTCTCCAGGTTATAGAAAAGTACTGGAATTTACTCTTGTTGAGCTACATATCAATCTTTGAACAACTGCCATGGTGAGAGTGGGCAAGTAAGTTGTATTCTGGTTGGCCACATCTGTGTCATGGGACCACCTGAATCACATAAGATGACAGGAAAAGTCATTGTTCCCCAAGAGAAAATGGAAGTACCATTTCCAAAATGAAGCTTGGATGCTAGGCAAGCTTAAAGAACAGATATATATGACCTTGGCCATTGTATATGTTTACTCATTGCAGGCAATGTGCCATTTCCTTTGATATCTGCCAGTATCTGCACATTGCTAGATATCTAAACGGGCTTAATTAATGGCTGATTGATGGAGTTGATGGGTAGGGAGGCCAGTGAGCACCTGAATCCCACTGGGTACAAAACCAAAGATACATTGTGTGAGTAATCTAAGAACAACCCTGTGATGGTTTTAAAACATGAACATGCAGCCTTGTTCATTGGGACCCTTGATCTTGGAGCCTAGATCCACCACTTAGGAGGTTCAACCTGAGAACATCATGCTGGAGAGATCACACTTACGTGTTCTGGTGGACATTCCCAGCTCAGCCTTCTAGCCATCCTTGTAAAGACACCAGACATGAGAATGCTGGCTTGCATCCTCCAGCCCAGCCCATCTGCCAGGTAAGTGACACAATGGAACCTTTGATGCCATACCCAAACAGAAGATCCTCCCAGCTGAGCCCTGCCCAAATTCCTGACCCACAAAAGCGTCAGATATAATGGTGGTTGTCCTAAGCCACTACATTTTAGGGTAGTGTGTTATCCAGTAATAACTGGAGGAAATTGCCAGTGCTTCAACACCGTAATGAGAAAGTAAAGACCAAATACATTTCTAATTACCTTGACTATGATCTCAACACAAATGTGTTATAAAAAGAGCTGTTTATGAAGGAAGATTAAATTACTTTTTTTTTTTTTTTGCCCAAAAGGCTTTCAAATAATAAATGTATTTTCCTCCTGCCGGCAGTTTGTTGGCAAGCTGCCCCCTTTAATCTCGGAGCCTAATGCAGCATGAGCATGAGGCAGAAGCCAAAGTCTTGCCTGCTTGTCACAGCTTTGCCGCACGTGGTGGCTGGTTTACTGGTCCCCAGGGGGCCTGGAGAACTCCTGTTTCCTTATACAGCTGGATCTTGGCGAGCCAGTAGAGTGTGTTCTGTCAGTGGTATTGCAAAATAGAAAATAGGCTTCTTTTCTGGAAACTTTCTTTTCCCTGCAGACTGTAGTGTGTCCCTATAGTATGTCCATTCTTCAGAGCCTTGCTAATAAATGGGCAGGCAGAGAGCTGGGATGAAGTTTGATGGGCCTAAAAACTTGGTATACACATCCTCCATGGGCCCTCCTGGCTCGCCTGCTACCTCCCCGTGACAAGCTGTTGAGAACCTCCAGGCACATGTGCCTGTCTGTTTGATAACCCACCATCTTCTCAGGAAACTGTCTCTCAGCCGGGGCTTTCAGAGACCACTCGAGAACACTAGGCTGTTTTCTGTTCCTGACTTCTCCATTAGCAAAAAGCAGGTGACTTCTTGATGGAAAGTATGTCTTGAGAAGATATAACTTCCCGTTACCCCTCCTTTCTTAATCATGTATTCATGGAACTCACTCTGTGGTGGGCAGTGTTTTAGATCCTGGGAACATATTCATGAACAAAACAGACAAAAGTCCAGTGGTTGAGGAACTTACTCTCTAAAGGAGAAAGGGAGAGAGGCACATAAACAGCACACTCAGTTGAACATACTATGTGTTAGGAAGATGAAGTGAAAATGAAGTGAAAAACAGCAGGATTGGAAATGGCTGGGAAGGGGAGTTGTAGTGACACAGTGTCTTCTGAGGGGGTCTCCTTGAAGGGAATCAGTTACATGATACCTGGAGGAAGATGATTCTGGGAAGAAGAAATTAGCAGTGCAGTGGCCTTTAGTTAGTAGCAGGGAAGAAGCCTGAGACTCACTGAGTGTCATGAGTAGATGAGGTCAGTGGGGTTTATGAGCTATTGTAGGCACCTCTTACTCCAAGAGGCATAGGAGCCCTTGGAGAGTTTGAAAAGAGGAGTGACAGGATCTCATGTATGTCCCAGACTACCCTGGCTGCTGGCTGTGCAAAATCCTAGGGGAAAAGGGCATAAATGGGATCCCTTAGGCAGCTGCAGCAGTGATAATGGTGAGAGGGTGCTGGCTGGGCTCACAGAGGTAGCAGAGGAGAGGTGAGAAATGGTTGGATTTTTAGTGTTTTAAAAGTAGCACTACTAGGACTTGCTAATTTGGGGTGAAGACAGAAGTCAAGGATGGCTGAGTTTTTGGTTGTAGCTACACAGGTCAGGTGGCCTAGAAAGCAGAGTTGGGGAGCTCAGTAGTTCAGCGTGGGTCTTGTTCCGCTTGAGAGGAAGGACTGGCACTCGGGCATACAGGTCTGGGGGCTGGGGTGAGGACCTGACTTGAATGAAGAAGCCCTTTCCCAAGGCTACTTGGTTGTCTCAGGTTAGATTAGAAGGCCTGATCCCAGGTTTCAGAACGTGTTCTATCCTGTTGTATCTTATGACTCCCGTCCATCCCACAAAGCCATGGACATTGCAGTGGTGACAGGGAATGTCCATGACAACCCTGTTGGTCTGGGGCATGAATTGGACTGTTGACAGGATCAGGTAAAGAGCTGCCATCTTTAGGCTGGAAGAGCATTAAGATAGATTTTTTCTATCACCTCATGTTTCTTGGAGTAGGGGCAATAAGACTGGAAGAAAAAAGTTAGGAAAAATACCATTTTGTCCCAAGAGAATCCAATATAAGAAAAATATTCTCCTTATTCTTAATTTTTAATGAAAAATAGTAACTTCCACTTAGTGAATCCTTGTGTAATATTTACTAATTAAAAATAAACAATATCCAAAAAGATGGAAGTCTGAATCTGGATTTCTTTTTCAAGACTGGACATCACTCTATTGTCCAGGCTGGAGTGCAGTGGCGCGATCAAAATTCACTGCAGCCTCCGCTTACCCCCAGGCTCAGGTGATTCTCCCACCTCAGCCTCCTGAGTAGCTGCGACTACAGGCATGCATCACCACACCTGGATAATTTTTTGTATTTTTTGTAGAGACGGAGTCTCATTATGTTGCCCCGGCTGGTCTTGAACTCTTGGGCTCAAGTGATCTGCCCGCCTTGGCCTCACAAAGTACCGGGATTGTGGGCGTGAGCCACTGCACCTGGCAGAATCTGGCACTTAAAAATCCACTTTGAGTATGGTTTTCAGTATGCCTGCATCAGCTTCCTAGGTTTGCTGTAACAAACTTAAGGCAACAAATTGTGTCTTAAAACAACGGAAATGTATCCTTATAGTTCTGAAGGTCAGAAGACAGAATCAAGGTATCTGTGGGGCCAAGTTTCCTCTGAAGGTACTAGGGGAGCATATCCTTACTGCTTCCAGTGTCTGGGGATTGCTGACAAGCCTTTGCGTTCCTTGACTTGCAGCTGCTCATTCCAGTCTCTGCCTCTTCTGTCACGTGGCCGCCTTTCTGGGTTTCTGTGTGTGTCCAGATTTCCTCCTTATGACACCATTCATTGAATTAGGGCCCACTCTAATCCAGTGTGACCTCATCTTAACTTGACAGCATCTGCAGAGACCATATTTCCAAATAAGAAATAACACCCTATTTCTCCAGTACCGGGAAATAGGACTTGGATATGTCTTTTTGGGGGACACAGTATTATCTACTCTGATACTGAAAGAAAAGAATGAGATGGAAAAGGTGGTATAAACTAAGGAAATATACTGCTTTAGCAAAATAACTCAGTTAAAATCGTTTCAGTAATGTATTTCATATTTCTTCTTCCTTTTGTAAAAATTTAGACTACATTACATAAGTTTTATCTTCTAATTTTTGACATTTCACATGAGATTGTATTCTGTATAATTACTCAGAATGGGGCAATACGGTGCATATGTTACTAGGAAACTGAGCAGGATTAATATGAGAGGGAGTGACTGAAATTTGCAGTATCCTCACAGGATACCCCATGAATTGCTGAACTGATGAATGATGGATTGTTTTGTATTTTTATGAAATGAAGACTATTCAAAAGAATAGTGATGAGGGAAATTGAGCTCTAGAACAGGATGATCAACTAGATCAACATGAACTAGTTGAGATCTAGAACAGGATGGACACGTGATCCCAAGACCATGGACAGAGTTGGGAAGCCTGTGGAGAGGCTGAAGATATGGTGACTAAGAGCACAGGTTCAGGACCAGGATAGTCCAAACCCAGGCTCTGCTGTGGAACCAAGGGCTCAACCCTTAACCCCTCCAGGCCTTCATTTTCCTGTCTGTAGAAAGGGAACACTGTTCTTATCTCACAGGGCTCTTTGAGGATGTGATGAGTAAATTCCCATAGAGGTGGCATAGCATAGTGGATGAGAATGGATTCTGGAGTCAGATGGTCACAAGGCCAGTCTTGTCCTTACCACTTGCTAGCTTTATGGCCTTGGGCCAGGTGATGAGCCTCTCTGGGCCTCCATTGCTTCCTCTATAAAGTAAGGATGATGCTAATACTTGTTGTTAAGATTAAATGAGTTAAATGAGCTAACACTTGGGAAATTCTTAGAGCAGCGCCTGGCACAGAGTAAGTCGTATTTGAGTATTTTCCATATTGAAGCATGCAATCACTGCCAGGGCTACATAAGCCTGATAAGTGTTCATTGCTCCTGTCATGTTGATAATCTCACCCTCCTGCCCATGAAAATACCCCCACGTCAGCTGCCTTTTCCACCTTTATCTGGATACCGAAAAATGCACGTGAAGGGACATTTTACCTTAAGGAAAAGCTTGGACTTTCAAAACAGATGCATTGCAGGGTGGTTTACTTTACCAAAGGACTTACTGTGGGGTTCCATAAATAAATGAGCACTGTAAGGTGGAACTTCATTTACAAAACGAATTCCTTCTTTTCAGGAACATTTTGTTTAAAGTGGAGTAGATGCTAAGATTGGGCAAATCAAGTGCCCTCTGTTTGTCCATCATAGATCTTGGACTATCCATTTCTGCGTTTTGATGCGTGTCTATGTAGCATTTTTAGCCCCCAGGGTTTTCTTATGTTACTGTCTTAGTCTGTTCATGCTACTATAACAAAATACTTGAGACTGGGTAATTCTAAAATACAGTAAAAGAAATTTATTTTCTCACAGCTCTGGAGCCCGGGAATCCCAAGATAAAGGTGAAGGCAGGTGCGGTGTCTGAGAGCCTGTTCCTCATAGGCTGGGTAGGTGTCCTCACATGGGCTCTTTTACAAGGTACTAATCATTCATGATGACTTAATCACCACCCCAAAGACCCTACCCCTCAGTACCAACACAATGGAGATCAAGTTTCAACATGTAAATTTTGGGGGACACTCAGACTGTGGCAGTTACCTAGGTGTGATCATGATTGATTTTAGAACTACAGAATGTAAGAATTGGCGAGTCCCTGAGAGATTCCCATCTCCCTCCCAGCTGCTGGTTCTACATTCAAGAATGTTGATTCAGACAGTGAGAAGGTGGTTCCCCTTTTCAGAACAAATTGAGTCTCCTTGATTATATTTTAAAGGTCTCAGTTTGGTGCTTGCTTTTAATTTTTCTCTAATACAGCTTCCTTTAAAATAAGATGGTGAATCTCTAGAAGTCCCTGCAGGCATCAGTATATGGCTACAATTTTTTTTTTTGAATGGAGTCTGGCTCTGTAGCCCTACCTAGAATGCAGTGGAGTGATCTCAGCTCACTGCAAGCTCTGCCTCCGGGGTTCATGCCATTCTTCTACCACAGCCTCCCGAGTAGCTGGGACTACAGGCACCCGCCACCATGCCCGGCTAATTTTTTGTATTTTTAGTAGAGATAGGGTTTCACTGTGTCAGCCAGGATGGTCTCCATCTCCTGACCTTATGATCCACCGGCCTCGGCCTCCCAAAGTGCTGGGATTATAGGCGTGAGCCACCGCGCCCAGCCTATGGCTACAATTTTTATACCACTATGTTGACCTTACCTTGTGTTTATAGCAGGGGATTTTGGTTTCCATTTGTTACTGTGGTGGTCAAACTTGGTAGCATATTAGAAACCCCTGAGAAGCTTTTAAAGCCATTAGTGCCTTGGGGTTCCCATCCTCCAGAGAGTCAGCCCTGTGAATTTTAACTGCCCAGGTGATACTGTTGCATAGCTATGTGTGAGTATATCAACTTGTAAACATGACTGATACTTTATCCATGCTAATGTTTGCTGTTTTTAAGGTTAGTGAGTTAAATTTAAGAAAACCCAAAGAAATAGCCCAAGTGGTTACAGGGATAACTGAGGTTTGGTAAACACTGAAGCTGGGGAGGTAGAATCACCTTACCTAGCCAGTGTCACCAAAGTGGCTGGTGACAAGAGTGTCTCTGAGCTCATCCAAGGCTCTCTTTTGTTTTTGTTTTTGCTGTGTGAAGTTTCTCACCCTTGAAACAACTGCACTTGTACTTACAGGAAGCTGAGACTCCCTTTGGACCTAGTCATCCTGTTTTGTGGCCACCACCGTCACAGCAATATTTAAAAACTCCATTGGGCCTTCTGCGTCAGTGGCAGGAAGCCTAACTCTATTTTGCTGTCTTAGTCCCTGGAGTATATTGAGGCTGTGACGTTCACCAGATCTTGGTAGTTCCAACAAGCACACATACATTTAAAAAATTTTAAAAGACATAAATCTATAGCATGTATCAGTACTGATGCCCACATTCTCTCTCCCCTGCCCCCCAGCTATCCCCTCAATTGCAACTCTAACATGCCCTTGCATTTGCAGCAGAGTCCCAAGCATACTGTCAGAACCTTGGAATGGTTATATCACAGGCCAAGAGAATTTGAGGCTAAATTGTGAAGGTCTAGCCAATGAGAATGAAACATCAATAGTGTTTCCTTCCAGCCTTGTGGCCTTGCAGCAGAGAACGAGGGCAGCTAGAGTTGAAAAGCACTTCTATACCAGAAGCTCCACAAATCGGGCAGGCAGCTAGTTATCTTCTTAAATTGCATTTCTGGTGACCTCAGCTATGGCCCAGGCAGACCACCCTCCTTTTCATACAGAAAGGTAATTCCGCTACTAAGTTCAGTCACTCCCATATTGTTTGGAACAGGTTACTCCTAGTGGTCTTGTGGTTTGGGTGTTTGCACCAGGGAACATGTTTAATAAAAACCACACAATTCATTTTGACAGCCTTGGCCCATCTCTCCCAAAGTGAAGAGCTGCTCGTGACTTGCTTTTTCTATTTTCAGCTTGTGTTTTTTTATTGCAAAATCAGGCATTCCTTTGAATTAATGTGTGTCCTTGAAAACAAAGCAGCCGTGTTTTCAATAGTGCAGACTCTCCCCTCTCTGTTGCTGGTAGATGCGCTTAATGGTAAATAATTTACAAACAAAACGTTCTCCCCTCAGCCCCCTGCCCTCCAACCCCCTGCTTTTGTGTTGATCTGTAGCAAGGGTCTCCTAGCACATACAGGATAAGACTTGTGAGAGTTTGAAACAAACTCACAGCCGTTGATTATTACCTGGGCGTGTGGGCATATGCATTATGTGAACGTGTTCCTTCAGAGTAATTACCCAGGAAGACATCCTATCCTTGTGCAGACTTTGCTCAGTAAGAGGCAGGTGACCAAGTGCAAGAAGCTCAGTGGGTGGGTTTGAAAAGAAGCTGCTTTGAATGTTTACTCTGCCATCTGACAATTCGGTGTCTTGGACAAGTGCCCTGACCACATGCCATGCCTCAGTTCCCTCTTGTACAATGGGAGACCAGGATAGAGCAGACCTGATGATTCAAGGGAGGAGAAAATGTTTCTGAAGGACCCAAGAGAGAACAGAATGGCAGCTGTCAACCAACAGCAGAAGCAGTAACCAGTGAAATCAGGGAGGTTGACTCATCCTTAATTCCTACATTTTTCTAAAAAAAGATAGTTTTTAGAGCAGTTTTAGCTTTACAGCAAAATTGGAAGGAATAGTGATTTCCCATATATTCCCAACTCCACACGCATAGATATTCCCCCCTCACTACCAACATTCTGTGCCCCTTTCCAGAGTGGTGCATTTATTACGATCAGTGAACCTAAAATGACACATCATTATGACCCAAAGTCCATAGTTCACGTTAGTTTTCACTCTTGTCTCTGTATGTTCTGTGGGTTTAGATAAATGTATCATAACAGGTATTTTCCATCATAGTATCATCCACAGTGTTTCCTCTGTCCGAAAAATTTTCTGTGTTCCTACTTATCCCTCCCTCCCCCCACCAGACCCTGGCATCTGCTGACTTTTTTCTTTTCTTTTCTTTTCTTTCTTTCTTTCTCTCTCTCTTCTTTCTTTCTTTCCTTCTTTCCTTTCTTTCTCTTTCTTTCTCTCTTTCTCTCTCTTTCTTTCTCTCTCTTTCTCTTTCTTTCTTTCTTTCTTTCTTTCTTTCTTTCTTTCTTTCTTTCTTTCTTTCTTTCTTCTTTCTCTCTTTCTTTCTCTTTCCTTCTTTCCTTCTCTCCTTCTCTCCTTCTCTCTCTCTCTCTCTCTTTCTCTCTTTCTCTCGCTCTGTTACCCAGGATGGAGTGCAGTGGCGTGATCTCAGCTCACTGCAACCTCTATCTCCTGGGTTCCAGGAATTCTCCTGCCTCAGCCTCCTAAATAGCTGGGATTAGAGGCATGTACCACCATGCCCATCTAATTTTTGTATTTTTCGTAGAGATGGGGTTTTACCATGTTGGTCAGGCTGGTCTCAAATTCTTGACTTCGTGATCTACCCGCCTTGGCCTCCCAAAGTGCTGGGATTACAGGTGTGAACCACCACACCCAGCCTTTTTTTTTCTTTCTTTCTTTCTTTAAGATGAAGTCTCACTCTGTCACCCAGGCTGGAGGGCAGTGGCATGATCTCAGCTCACCGCAAGCTCTGCCTCCCGAGTTCAAGCAATTCTCCTACCTCAGCCTCCCGAGTAACTGGGATTACAGGTGCCCACCACCACACCCAGCTAAGTTTTGTATTTTTGGTAGAGACAGGGTTGAAATAAGGATGTAACTGCAGGAGACTTCTACCCTGAAGGGCAGGCTGCTCATTTGGACAGATCATTCTAAAGGGTGGTGCTCGCTGTTACATCTGTACAGTATTCAACATGGACAGCCTCATATTGGCCCTGCAAGTGAAGGTCCTCTTGAACACCCTTGTAACAGACAGGATCACCCTTGGAGGTGGCCATGGAAGAGAAAATAACTTGAGTGAGCAGATGCAGAAAAAGTGCTGAGAGAAGGTGGACTTTGAATTATTCAATGCCAGGATAGTGAGAACCAGAGGTCTGAGAGGACACATTAAGCAGACTTCTTTGCATAGTAGTTTTGAAGGTGTGAGATAGTGCTGGGGTCTCATTTAGATGGGATGTGAGGGTAAGTCCATGACTGGCCTCTGTCCCCGAGGATGACATCTGTATGTTGCCTACTGTTGTCACTTGTGCAGCAGGCTCCCGAATGGAGTTAAGCTGCTGATGTTCCTGATGTTTGATTTTCTGACATGAAGGCAAAGACTAAAGAGGCAATGGCTGCGTCCCCCCACTCCACCGGAAAACAGGGCTTCCCTTTTTTTCGTTGAGGGCTCTGGCCATGTAAGTGACAGAGGGTGGTTAGGCTTCAGAGTCGGAGAGATCTGAGTTTGCTTACTAATGGTGTGACTGGTAGGTTAGTGACATCTCTGAGCCTTTGTGCTCACCTGTGAAATGAACACAATCCTGTGTTGTTGAAGAGTTGTTTTGGAATTTGGTTATAGCCTACATAATGCGAGGCATGAATAGATACATCGTAAGTTGCAGCAGTTTTTATTGAGGATTATTTATCCACGTCTGCTACCTCTGTGTACAGGGGATGGCTCAGGAATCTCATCTATGAGCAGCTCCACTGGGTGGATGTGAGGATAAAAGCAATGACTCCAGTGGTCCCAGAGCAGGTGGTCAGGCAGTGGGGACACCTAGAAAGATGAGTGTGATTAGTTCAGGCCCAAGTCCAAGGGGAATGAGGGACTGATTCATCTTGCCTGATGGATTGTCCACCTGCTCATCTGCCGATGAAGCACAGCTGCAGGAACTCTTTCACCTCCTTGGTGTGAGTGTGTGGGGCGTTTGCTTTTAGCTGTTTCTTTCAGAACTGGGTCCCCCAGTGAATGATACATCATTTCCTGGCAGCCCCTGGGGCCCCAGCCATGTGCTCTGTTTTGCTGGAGTCCTGGGAATCGCTTCTAAGAGAGGTGTGGTCATTCAGAGCCTTCTATACGCGTTACATTTTTACCACGACTTCAGATGCCATTCACATGCCAAGTTGGACTCTGTGTGCTCTGTCTCTTCCTCCTGTGCTCTTCCCTGCCTTACCCTTTGTGGTTTCCTTTATGCCAAATTGAAGTCCAATTGCCTGGACAGCCCTGGCCAGTGCAGGGACGTTATTATTGGAAACTCTTCCCATTTGGCACCTGTATTAGTCCATTTTAGCATTGCTGATAAAGACATACCTGAGACTGGGCAATTTGCAAAAGAGATTTAATGGACTCACAGTTCCACATGGCTGGGGAGGCCTCATAATCATGGCAGAAGAAGAAAGAAGAGCAAAGGGATATCTTATATGGCATTGGGCAGGAGAGCTTGTGCAGGGGAACTCCCCTTTATAAAACCATCAGATCTTGTGAGACTTACTCACTATTATGAGAATAGCATGGGAAGGACTTGCCCCCATGATTCAATTACCTCCCATCAGGTCCCTTTCACAACATGTGGGAATTGTGAGAGCTATGATTGAAGATGGGATTTCGGTGGGGACACAAGCAAACCATATTAGCACTTGTCCTGGGATCCTGCTACATATAGTATTAGGATTTACAATCTCATGTAGGTCAAAAATAACTCATTCTAAAATAATGAGGGTCTCAGCTTTCTCTTTTGAGGGCTTCAGGGCAGGGGCCACATTCTAGCCCTGCAAATTCTCCCTTTTCTGCCTACTCAAATTCTTCTCCTCCAACCAGGTAAATGCTCCTAGAAAGTCCTGGAAGCAGCAGGGTTATCTTGTTTAGCCAGGGTAATCTCTCCCCACACTGGAAGACAGTAAGAATAAAGAAGCACTGAGGTCAGAGGTGAAGGAAGAAACTTCTAGGCTACCTAGGTGGGTGCTCTAAGGGGCCTGGAGTCAAGGTTCTCACGTGGGGAAAAACTGTGTGTCTCTTTTTCTGCATGTGCATGTTGCTTCTCCTCTCTCTCCCTGCTCTTCCCTCCCCAACTCCTTCCTTTTATTCCCCTCCCTTTTAGCTTACAATGGTGAAGATCAAAAGCTGTGGAAGTGTTGAATGGGACTGGGAATACTGCCCCCTCTTGTCCAGCTTTCTGCCATAAATTCCCTGCCTGCTTGTCTGGCTTGTGTTAGAAGAATTGAGGTCCTTTTTCTTCAATGATGTGGACCACTAGGAGTTCATAAAAACAGTTTCATCAAAAGTGAAGTTATATGTAAGTTCAGCTGGAATAGTTTAAGACCCCTTTACCTCATCAAAATGAGGAGTTTTTAAAAAATCAGTGAGTTTCAAACACATTTAAAACTCACTTGGAACCATAAGCCAATGGGAATTTGGAAGAAAATTCCAAACAAGGATAATGAGATGTGACCAGTCTGACCAGATAAGAACAAAACACTAAGATCACTTTTTAAATTAAGTCTGTGTTGGCTAAAGTAAGTACAGTTAAATGGAACTGGCTAAATCATAGAAAGAACTTTACATCTGAGACTTTATATAATAAAGCACGTATTACAAACCAATGAGGAAGGAAGTATTATTTAACATGTAGGTTTAAAACAACTTGTTTTCTGCTGGCCACAGTGGTGTGCACCTGTAGTCCTAGCTACCTGGGGAGGCTGAGGGAGGACAACTGCTTGAGCCTAGGTGTTCGAGGTTGTAGTACGGCATGATTGTACCTGTGAACAGTCACTGTGCTCCAGCCTGGGCAGTATTAGCAAGACTCCGTCTCTAAAAAACAAAATAATAATACATAAATAAATACACCTGGCTTTCAATTTGGAAAACATAAATATTTAGTACCCCTCCTCACACGATAGTCCATGTAATTAGAGATGGAAAAATCAAACGTTTTAAAACTTTATTTTAGAATTCAAGTAAACATGTACTATATAATGGTGGCATCATTTTTAATATGATTAAATAATTTATGCTTGTGAAGTAAACAGATACTTTGAGGCTAAATGCATACTCACATCTTCAGGTTACTTTCTGTTTTCCTTTAACTTCATTTTACAGGAGAAAAAGTTCTAACTGCTAAAAACATGAGAGCTTTATTTGATGATTTGTAGCTATGACCAGTTAGCAGTCCTAGTATAACACTGAAATCCAAAACCTGGAGCAGCAGATATTCTCTCTCCATCACCGTACGTGAAGTAAAATATAGTTATGTAAACTTTCTCAGTCTCTGATAATTATAGTTACAAAAAAACTGGGTAGTGTACAGATGTACCTAATAAATTCTGAGCACTTTCTCTTATCCTAAGTAGAGACACAGATACTTTTTAATGGCCCTCAAGGTTTAGCTGCAAAGAAACTTTTCTAGGCCGGGTGTGGTGGCTCATGCCTATAATCCCAGCACTTTGGGAGGCTGAGGTGGGTGGATCACTTGAGGCCAGGAGTTCAAGACCAACCTGGCCAACATGGCGAAACCCCATCTCTACCGAAAAATTAGCAGGGTGTGGTGGCATGCACCTGTAGTCCCCACTACTCAGGTGCCTGAAGTAGGAGAATCGCTTGAACCTGAGAGGTGGAGGTTGCAGTGAGCTGAGATTGTGCTACTGCACTCCAGCCTGGGGGATAGAGCTAGACTCTGTCTCAAAAAAACTTTTCTATGGAGGATATGTTAGATGTATGTGTCTGAAGATCGCAGACTTATGGGAATAAGAGTTGGCTACTCTACATTTTACATCGTATTTTTTTTTCTTTTTTAAAAAACTAGATTCTATGGTAAACATCTTAATTTATTAAATATTTTTTTCAATAGCAGTGGGTCTCCTGATGTTTCCCAAGCTGGTCTCAATTTCCGTGCCTCAAGTGTCCCTTCTCTCTATGCCTCCCAAGTAGTTGGGGTTGCAGGCATGAGCCACCGTACTCAGCTCAAATTTTACATCTTTAAAGTGCATGGAAACCACCCTAAAATTAACATAGAAAATTAATCCATCATTATGGGGGATATTTACCTCATACATAATCAAGTATAGTTCAAAATTGATTATCTTTCTTAGATTTCCGAAGTCTTAAATTACTTTGAAAGAGTAAATGGATTCACATCTACTTTGTCCTCAAATCTTACTTTGAGGCAAGTGGCATGACCCGTCAGTGTATGGAATTTCTGATTACTTCTGCATGACATGAAAGTCACATACTGGCTTGAGTAGTTCAGGCACTGTGCCTTGTCTTTTCAGCCTGCAGTGATAATAAATCAAACAGGAGTTTCAGAGGTGGAGGCCTATGATAAGCATGCCTCAGGTCTGGCTTTAGTAATCCCCAAGTCAGAGAAGAATTGTCTTGAAAACTGTTTCTACTAATGCAGATGCCTTATAAGCCTACAATCGAAAGGCCTGTGTGGTAAAATGCTCCAGGAAAAGGTGTGGATGGAAAGTCAAAGGCCAGCCAGAGCAGCAGGGGCATTGCTTTTAACCCATCTCTGAAAAAGTAGCCCCAAGCAGTGTTTGTCTCTGGCTTTCATCCAAGCTCCGTGACTGGCTCTTGGCCAGACAGAGACAGGCAGTTACCTCCCTGGTGGAAAACTGCAATTTCTCCCCATTTTGATTAAAGCCACCTTTCTCACATTTCCTGTTTGTTTCTCTGAAGCTGACCTTTGGGAAAGTTTTAAGATGATGGCTTTGCCGTAGGCTGGGCTGATTGATGGTCATGGAGGTGACATCTCCAAAGGTAGTTTTAGTAAACAAAGAATCTCAGATTAGGATTTATAAGCATTCCAAATTTCATTTGATATCAGAAATGTTACTGAATGCCTGAAGCTTGCAGGTAATAATGGGACGTGCAAAAGAAACATGGGTTTTGCTCCTAAGGAGATTTCAGCATAACTTTTTCGACCCCAAATCATATGATGCCATGTTCCACTGATGATTTTGGTCATTATTGCTGTCTTCTTTGTACTGTACACTGGTATAGCGCAGGGGTTTCCTACTTTGGCTGTTTATTTGAATAACCTGGGAAGCTATATGACTACTAAATCTTGGGTTCCAGTCCCTTATCTAATTGGTTTGGGATGAAACCTAGATAACTAGATTTGTATGGCAAAGGCTGAGAATCGGTGGCTCATGGCAACCCTGTGAAGCAGGCATGACAGGCAGTATCCTTCCCATGTAGCAGATGTGAAAGCTAAAGTGTAGAGTGATGAACTGACCTGCCCTACATGACGCAGATGGTCCACAGGAAAGTCAGGATGAGAAAGGCTTCCATCCGAACAGGCTTTGAAATGAAATCCGGCAGTCCGTTTATCACATTGTGGCCATTGTGTGAAATTCCTTGGTTATTACATTAAGAATCCGTTTCTGGGAAACTTAATGCAACTTGTCTAATCCTGGCATCCCTCCAACCTTAACAGACTCTTTTGTGTACCGAACTTCTGACTTGGAGGGGAGAAGCATAAAGACAACTGGGTCTTAGGGCCAGGACTGAGGAATGGGTTTGGCGCCTAGCCCCTGAGGGGAGTTTCACAAGAGACGAGTTCCAGCCAAGATGGCACTGCCTGTCTCTAGCTTGGGAGACCTGTTTCCTCCTTGGGGAGGCATGTTCTCTGAGAAGGGAAAGGGGCAGCGTTTTAGCTGGTCATGTGCTTAATATCTACATTTGAAGCTGATCCAACTTTTTAAATATTTTAGATAATGCCATTTAACCTGAAATTTCTTACTTTGGAGCTTGCGTTAATCACATTTGGGGTCTCCCATGAATCACTTAGCTATCACTTTTCAGGGCCGCCTCTGGCTCCCCTTCCTGTTTTCTTTTTCCATTTTGCCAACTTTTTGTTTAAGATGAGCATTCCCCAGAGCGGTCATCTCTTGGTCTTTCTCCCTGACTCTGCCCACTAGGAGCCCACAGCAGCCCTCACTGGTTTGACAGGGCTGCCCTGCACTCTACAGCTCTGGAGGGTTCTTGAGAGCTCATTTCCCTCTAACCCAGATCCTCAGGTTGGGATATCCCAAGAATATGCTAAGCAGGAGGAGACCAGAGTGCCCATCACATAGGATCTGTAAGTTGGTATAGGACCACAGCCGAGCTCAGCTACTAGAGATTCTGTGATGCCTTTAGACTTTTCTTTTGATCCCAATATGGCCATGGTAATAGGATTTTTTAAAGTAACCTAGGTTTAATAATAGTTCCCTTGGTAAGTGTCCTCTCTGCTCTATAAGAGCTTGCTTACTTTCAACCTTCTTATTCTTTCCTTCTCTTCTGCAAATATTAAATTCCTACTAAGTGTTCTAGCTGTGTCTGTGACCAAAACAAAGGTCCCTCGTAAATCTTGCCTTCTAAAGTGACTGGGAGTAGGGGTGATTAGTGGAGGGCAGGCAAAAGAAATAACCCCATACCTTATGGGACAAGGCAGCAGGTTAAATAAACTATATGCCAAGTATCATATTGATAAAGAATAAAGCCACTCCTGGCCCTATGCTCACAACCAATTTAGGAGAAACAAACTTATAATTAACTATAGTATAATGTGATAAAAATATATACCAAATGCAGTGAAAACACCTTTAAGATCTCTTCTCTCTTTTTTTTTTCTCCAACAGTTGGTCAGGAAAGGCTTGACTAGTACAGATGACATTGGAAATGACTCTAGAATGGGAATGGCATCTGAGTAGACAGAAAGCTACTTATTCAGAAGGAATTGTGTGGGTGAAATTACACAGTGTGAATGAGCATGGTGTTAGGGAGGGAACAAAAGCAGCAGGTTCTGGATGAGAATGAAACCGGAAGTAAAGCTTTGAACAGCCTTGCAAATCCTAAGAGATGACCCTAGAGATGGTAGGAAACCATCCAGGTTTTCAAGTCCAGTGGTTTATACCATCAGAGCAGTGTTTTCCCGTGGTCACTTCATAGAGTGGAAGACAAATATGGGGGAGACTAGGAGGCCCACCCATGGTTAGTCTCCTAATCCAGACTTGATGGAGTTCTGGTCTCCATCAACAGGGCTGGTGGAGAAGGAAGGAAGGAGAAGAAAGAAAAGTGGACATATATTTGTCAGGCATTTGTCATTGGATATGTTAAGTGGGAGAAAGAATGGAGTCATAGAAGACTTTATAGTTTCTGGCTTGAACGTGTAGTTGTGCCATTAACTAAGAAATGGTACATCCTATGGTTTGTTGTAGAGGTGTGGGAGGACATAATTGTGATTGGACACATGCTTCTTATATGTTAACGTTTGTTGTGAAATAAACAGACGTATGCAAGTTGGGTAATGTCACCCCATTTAATATAGCATATTAACGGAAGTCAGGAGGACTGCGTCCTCAGCTCAGCTTTTAGGACTGTGACCACAAAGTCTTGGAGATGGGTTCAGAACCAAAGAAACAAACACTAAACTAGGCTTGAAGGAAGAGAATTTCAATCAGTCTTTAGACTAGATCAAGATTGAGAGCTCAGGATATGCTTCTGAGGCCCTTCCTTCTGGGTTTCATTGACTAGCATTGACTAGCAGCCATAGCATGGGTCTTGAGAAAAATTGACCCAGCTGTCTGCTACTCCTGATCGTGGTCAGTGTGCAAAATATATGCCAAATGCAGTGAAAATACCTTTAAGATCTCTTCTTTTTTTTTTTTTTTTCCTCCAGCAGTTGGTCAGGAAAGGCTTGACCAGTGCAGATGACATTGGAAACGACTATAGAATGGGAATGGCATCTGAGTAGATAGAAAGCTACTTATTCAGAAGGAATTGTGTGGGTGAAATTACACAGCGTGAATGAGCATGCTGTTAGGGAACAAAAGCAACAGATTCTGGATGAGAATGAAACAGGAAGTAAAGTCAGTGAAAAGTACCCTCCAAAAGTAGCTTGGGAAGGCAACTCAGACATTATTTGGGAAGACACTATTACTTTATTAGCGGGTAAGTGTGTTTTAAATTTAAATTAGAACTATGTGAAAAAACAATGGTAAGTAAATCACTTTTTGTTAAAGACCTTTCTGGGTATATCTGTTCTTTAAATATATTGATATTTAAAATAGAAAATATTGCCCATTAGAGAACCAGGCACAGTGGCTCATGCCTGTAATCCCAGCACTTTGGGAGACTGAGGCAAGTGGATCACTTGAGGTCAGGAGTTCGAGCCAGGCTGGCATGGTAAGTAAATCACTTTTTGTTAAAGACCTTTCTGGGTATATCTGTTCTTTAAATATATTGATATTTAAAATAGAAAATATTGCCCATTAGAGAACCAGGCACAGTGGCTCATGCCTGTAATCCCAGCACTTTGGGAGACTGAGGCAAGTGGATCATTTGAGGTCAGGAGTTCGAGCCAGGCTGGCATGGTGAAACCCTGTCTCTACCAAAATACAAAAATTAGCCGGGCATGGCAATGTGAGGCTATAATCGCAGCTACTCGGGAGGCTGAGATAGGAAAATCTCTTGAACCTGGGAGACAGAGGTTGCAGTGAGACAAGATCGCGCTACTCCACTTCAGACTGGGTGCAGAGCAAGACTCCACCTCAAGTGCGCACCTGTAATCCCAGCTACTCGGGCGACTGAAGCATGAGAATCGCTTGGACCTGGGAGGCAGAGTTGCGGTGAGCTGAGATTGTGCCATTGCACTCCAGCCTCGGTGACAGAGCAAGACTGTCTTCCCCTGCCAAAAACAAAAAACAAACAAACAAAAAAATCCATCAGAGAAAAACATCTTTGTGCTTCAATTTTAAAAAGGTGAGAGGTTTAGAGTTACAAGTGTAGGATTGTGAAAGTCATTAAGAACTAACCATATTGATATCTTTTAATTATTTTTTAATAAAGATGGGGTGTCACTATATTGCCCAGGCTGGTCTCAAACTTCTGGGCTCAAGTGATCCTCCTGCCCAGGCACCCAAAGTGCTGGATTACAGGCGTGAGCCACTGTGCCTGGCCTCTATATTGATATTTTTAATTAAAATTCCAAAAGTTAGACAATTGAAGTCTAAAAAGAATGGAACATACTGAATGCAGTTTAAAACATTCTGTGTAATTTGTAAGTTTCCCTTAAAATAATTGTTTAAAATTTACTTACATAGAATCAGATTTGTAAGTTGAACTAGAATTCTTCAGAGGAAAACAGGAATTTGAATTTTAACTTCAATACATTGAATACTAATTTTTTAGATCAATAAGACAAAACAACTCTTGAATCTTTTCTATATACAGAAATCCCTCTCAAGGGTACAAAAAAAATCACACTGACAGAAAACATATTTTGCTGTTTGTACCTTGACATGGCTTAACTGGTGGCAAAATGATTCCTGTGTTCTGCCTGCTACTATGTAGTTGCATGGTTATCCTCTACCACCCCCAAACCCATCCATCCCCTGCAGCTGGTGTAGATACACAGGTGCAGAGCATGCTCCTATTTTTAATCCAGTTACTTCCCCTAAGAGCAGGTCTTTGCCCTTCCCACCCCACTCCCCAACTCAAGCCCCTGATGAAGGAGTTTCCTTTAGGTCTGTCTTCTCCAAATTCCTTTAGGATTTAAAGTCCATACCTTGCAATTTAGCACTTAATGATATGCCCTCTTGTCACAGTCTCTAATTCTTTCAGTATGTGTGAGTCCTTCCTTCCCAACCAGACTAGGAATTCTTTTCTTGCTTATTCCCACATCTTGGTTCCAGCCAGCCATCTAATATGTTTTTTTTTAAAAAAAACGACCCTTGAGATTGGCTGAGTTCTTTTCCCTAACCACGTTGAGTGAAAGGAAGTCACCCAAGGCCAGCTTTAAGAATTGTCTGCATGGGGCGGCTTCCGTGCATAGCACTGCGCTCAGGCTTCAGATACCTTGGTTTGCATCTTGGCTCCATTATTTATTGGCTGGTGTGATCTTGGCTAATTTATTTCAGCTGTCTAAGCCTCAGTTTCTACAGGCTCTTAGCCCAGTTCCTGACAAATAATAAAGCTCCATAAATAATCATTGTTATTGGTAAAGTCAGCTGCCCAGAAAACCTCTACTTTCTAGGGAAGAATAGAATGACACAATCTCTAGCAAGAGTGCAGGGAAGCACTCTCCATTAGCCCTAGAATTGCTGTAGCCTTTTTGCTGCCTTGGGGAAGACAGGAGGCTGGGGCCCTCTGAGCATTGTTCTAAGCTGCCACCACAACACTGCCTGGAGGGAGGGTTATTAAGGGAGTATGAAGAGCCAGTGCTTCTGCCAAAGAATTGAGATCTTATTTGTCACCTGAGATTGGCCCCAGTGGCTCTTAACCTGTCCAAAAATGTGCAAAGATTTGTTGACTGAGATACCATCCTCTATCTAAGCCTATGCTTAGACCTGTGAATTCTGGAAACTGAGTAGAGGCATTCACTGGCTTAGGGGTATGAAGAGTCATGCCAATCCCAGCAGCCTGTCACTTCTGAGTTGGACTCCAGGTATGTAGCTTGAAACCAGCAACCAGTAGACTTTACCCTGCTCTTAAGACTTTATGGACATCTGTTTTCTCAGTGACTCTATATTTCAATCTATAACTCTGAACTTGATGCGTAAGTCTCAGACTCACTTTCGAAGCCTTTGATGTCATGAATGGCATTTTCCTGCACTCGGTATACAGAAAAATGCTTCTTCTTCTTCTTCTTCTTCTTCTTCTTATTATTATTATTTTGACAGAGTCGCATTCTGTTTCCCGGGCTGGAATGCAGTGGCACAATCTTGGCTCACTACAACCTCAGCCTCCCAGGTTCAAGCAATTGTGCTGCCTCAGCCTCCCAAGTAGCTGGGGTTACAGGCACATGCCACCATGTCCAGCTAATTTTTTGTATTTTTAGTACAGATGGGGTTTCACCATGTTAACCAGGCTGATCTCAAACTCCTGACCTCAAGAGATCCACCCACCTTGGCCTCCCAAAGTGCTGTGATTATAGGCATGAGCCTATAATCTGTGCCTGGCCCAGAAAAATGCTTCTTGACAGTCCTCTGCTTCACTCACGTATGGGCTTCTCCTAAAATGTGTTTTGAATAATGGTCTTTCTGCTTTCTGAAAACTTTGGCCATGCATTTCCTTCTGAGCGGTGATCAGTGGCTCATAAAGAAAGGCTATACACACATATGCATCCCAGGAGCCCTTTCCTTTCTTTTCTCTCTAGTCCTGGCTGACACTCTTGCCACCTCTTACTCGAAAGCAAGGCAAGAAGCTTCAAGTAGCAGCTGAGTGATACTTAATACATTACGAAAGCAGAGCTGCAGTGTGATGTTAAGATTGCATTGATCATATGTTGGAATAGCCAGAGCCGGTGGTGAGATCTCTTCTCAGAACCATGTAGGTGTGGAGCTCCCAGTTCTTTGAAAGCAAGCATACTGTTGCAAACAGGTTCATTTCCTCATTGTCTTTGTGCTAAAGCATGAAGTCCCACGTAGTGGAAGTATTCAGGAAGCTGAGTGTACCTGATTCAAAGGGCATGGGCTTTGGGGCGTCTCAGTTGACTGTTATGCATAATAGAGATGTTGTGGGCTGTGCCCACATCAAACCCTTGCGCCTTTCCTATTGGCAGCCTGTGAATCCCCAGGGGCACTGGCGGAGCAGGTGGGAGCTGCATCCTGAAACCCACTTTGCTAGCTGGCTCTGTGAAGAATGTGCCAGTTCACCTTTGACCTCCGTGTGGGACTCCGTTCCTCATGTGTCCATCTGGGGCTTGTTGGGTGTATTTTCTGAGTGACCTCTGGACCCCTCTTAGGAAGTAGTTGCAGGCACGCATGCTCCTTTCCCTGTTGGAAAACAGATCAGACAAGGCCAGATATGCAAGGCGTGTGAGATGAGCCCTTCTGAAAAGGAGCACTTAGACAATCTGTTTAAAACACATTAGATTCTGGTGGATTCCAAAATCTTTTTTTGTTCTGAAGCTTTTTCTGTCAAGACCACTTGAGGATAAGATTTTCTCTGACTAGAGTCTAGTAATCTTTTCTGTTCTAGTGGTACGTTGGCCTGTTACTTTATTGGGGTATTTGGGAGGCAGGAGGGGTAAGGGGCAATAGAGGCTAGAATGATGTTAAATGGTGTTTATATTAAAATCCATTCTTGGAAGTTAATTTTGGAACAGTATCTTAGTACCTGCACAAAAGTATCAGGACACATAAATAACTTTGTATCCAAAACCCAACTTAAGATATGAGACAATGAGACACTTCAATAAAGTTAATGCACCTGCTTGGTCATCCCTTCCTCTTTTCAGCCCTCTCTGCTCCAGCCAGATTTAGCCACTGTTGCAAACTTGGTGTTCATTGCTCCCGTGTACTTTCCTCTACTTTTAAACTTAGGCATGTATCCCTAAGTGACAGAGTAGTATTTTTCATGTTTCTAACCTTCATATATTTTGCGTATCTTTGTATGACTTTCTGCTAAATATTAGGTTTGTGTGCTACATCCGTGTAAACTCAAGCAGTTCTCGTTAGCTGGCGTCCACTTTTCTATCATATCCCATTGCATGAATAAACCAAAGTCAGAGAAAGCACTTATTAGTATGGAAGAAAATGGAAATCTTGCCCAATCACATTGAATATCGTCCCTGGTATTTGCCCAATCCTCTTGAAATAACTGGGTCATTACTTGTATGGGTAGGTTTTCTGGTATATTTTAAGAATTGAAAAAGTTGTGCTTTCCTGATGTTTATAGGAGAGGAATAGACCCTCTATAGAAAATGCCTTTGCAAATACACTTAAATAAACATAACACATGAAGAATGTATTGGGTAAGGGTGAAACTGATCGTGAGTAAAGATACTTTTAGAGTAAACTAGGCCAAAAAGTAAGAAGTCCGTGACTAAATAGTGGCAGTAGGGATTCAGGGAAATAGAAAGATTTAAGAAACACTGAGAGGGTAGAACCTATAGTACTTGGCTGACCAGATGTGGAGACTGAGGTAAGGGAGAAGCCAAGGATGACTCCTGTCTGGCTTTGGTTTACTGGTTGAGCAATGGAACTGTTCTGTAGCATGTGGAAAACCTAGGAAGGAGCTGTTCTAATGGTGATGATGGTGGATTTTAAGATAATTGTAGATTTGTATTTGCTAAGTTTGACACATCTGTGAGATATGCAAGAGGAACTGTTCAATAAGCCACTGCATATGAGTCTAGGGCACAGAGATTTGTCAGCAGGAGATCTACTTTTGAGAGTCACTGGAATATGAATGGTGGTTGAAGCCAAGGAAGTAGATGATGCTTCAAGATGTGTTTGCGTGAGAAGGGAAGATGGCTGAAGACAGAACCCAACAGAATGCTAAGGAATCCAGAAGCAAGTATGGGGAGCAGTGGCCAAAAAACGGAAGGAGAAAAGTGCTGTCTCAAAGATAGAGGGGAAGTTTCAAGAAGGAGGAGTTGGTCCACAGATCCACATATGACAAGTCATGTAATGCAAGAACTTGAGTCTGTTGGATTTCCCAACACAGAGGACATTGGTGACCTTCAGGAGAGCTGTGTTAAGTGGAAGGTGGGGGATAGAAGCCCAATTACCGATTAGCAAAGACGATAATGAGAGAAGAGATGACACATATAGACGACTGCTTCAAGAGATTTGGATGGGCCCAAGAGAAACAGATGGGTAGCAAGGGCCCAATGTGTAAGTTTGAGGAAAATCTTCTATTTCGAATATAGGAGAGGCGTGAACACTTTTATGTGCTAAAGGGAAAGACTCCATGTAGAAGAGAAACTTGATTATGAACGAGAGAGAAGGAAGTTGTCACTCATCCACAGTAAACACTTTCTATTAAAGCTTTATTTGAAATGCTCATAATCCAGTCTTCAAAGTTTCCCCTTGAAAATTCTTACCTCTCTTGAGTAGTTGACAAATTTGACTTCAAAGAGCCTTCCCTAGATCATTTCATTGCTGATGTGAAATTTAAAATGAGGGCTTGTTCTTGTGCCTTCTCTAAAACACATCTCTCAAGCGGGTGGTAAGGACTGAGGGTGGCTCTTCTTAGAAATGCTAAGATGGTATTTGGCAGGAATAACACTAAATCATTTTGTCTTGCATCAACATATTGGCCCAAGTTTCTTAAATAATCTCTGACATCAGGAAGTAGGGATCTAGGGGGTCTGGAACACAAAATTAAATTGTAGTGTTGACCTGTAGGGAGTCCAAAGAAAATCCTGGAAAAGGAATTGTGTAAATAACAGTAATAGCTAACGCTTATTGAACACGCGTGTGACAAACACTACTGAGTACCTTGTTTCATATATTTCTCTTTAATTTTCAAAATAAACCCCATTACGTATATACTTTTTAATCCCCATCTTTATTTGTTTGTTTATTTATTTATTTTATTATTTTTTGAAATGGAGTCTCACTGTCATCCAGGCTGGAGTGCAGTGGCACAATCTCAGCTCACTGCAACCTCCCAAACTGGAGTGCAGTGGTGTAATATCAGCTCACTACAACCTCCGCTGCCCGGATTCAAGAGATTCTCCTGCCTCAGCTTCCCAAGTAGCTGGGACTACAGGCACGTGCCACCACATACAGTTAATTTTTAGTAGAGACAGGGTTTCACCATGTTGTTCAGGCTGGTCTCGAACTCCTGACCCCAGGTGATCCACCTGCCTTGGCCTCCTAAAGTGCTGGGATTGCAGGAGTAAGCCCCCACATCTGGCCGTTAATCCCCATTTTTAAATCAGGTAAATCCAGAACCTTGTGTTTGAAGAAATTAATCAGTGTCACACAGGAAGTGGTTCAGATTTGAACCTGGGTTGAGTCCAGAGTCTGTGTCTAACCATTGTGCAACGTTAGCTTTCAAGCTCAGCAAGGTGCCCTAGGACAGAATCTGAGGCTGCTGAGAGCAGCTGAAGGGAATAAGGGAAGAATGAATGTCTAAATCCAGCTATGCCCAGTTCCTTTTTGCGTAGTGTGATTTATGGGACTATGTAATGATGATGCTTTGCAGTTTTATCTTTACAGTCAGTCCCCAACTAAGGAGTTGTACCCAATAGTTCATTATATGTCTGTTGTTTGAAATTTGGAATGATTCTGCAACTGGAACAATAATGGTAAATAGTGAGTAGGCTCCAGTCTAGCTCATCTGAGTCTGTGGAATAATCTACCCATAAACTGGTTCAGATGATCCGATTCTGGACTCTATGAGGGCTTTCATGTCATTCATGAACTCATGGGCCATATTCCACAGTGCTGACTGGTACATGCTTATCTAAATGTCAGTCAAAAACATGCAAAATTAGAGAACCAAATCTGCATTGTAAAAATACTATGTTTTCAGCTGTACTGGACAGGACTTTTGGCTCAACCTTTGTTTTCAAGAGTAAGTACCATGCTTTCCTTTGATTGGACTGACTGAGGCAGTGAGTGCTTATGTGCATTTTTTTTTCAATTCAGCACACCTTTTGTGGAATACCTACTCTATCCTACCCTATGCCAGGCCCTGCACCGGGCACTGGGGATACAGACATGATTTGGACAGTCTAGCTTGGAAAACAGTCTCATATCCAACTAATTATAAAACAGTGCGATAAGTGTCACAGTAGGAGCATGAACCAAGGAAGCACGGCACATTTGGAGTGTGGGCATTTATCAGAAAAGGTTTCTTTGAACAGCTGGTGAAATATGTAGTGAGAGAAATAGCATTCGTGTTGCAAATGTAAGGTTAACCCATTTTGGTTAACAAGGCACTCATGTTCAGATTTTTCAGATAAAAAGATGATTTTTTTTTTCTTCTAAAACAGCAGGGGTAAAAAAAGATTCAAGATTAAGATACAGCCTCCAGAGATGATTCTTGTGTTCCTTGACACCCTTCCAAGGTTTGTTTATGTCACCCTGGGGCCCCGTGGAGATGCTTGGTTTGTAAATGATCCGTGCAAGATGCAGGGAGTCGCATATGGATGGGATGTTATCTTTGAAGAGTAAAGTTATGTTTACTACTTTCTTTGAAGACAGTTTGTAATGGGATGTCATGACAGCCTTGTTAAGTATGCAGATAATGAAAATCAACATCTGACTTCCAAACAAAAGTCGGGGGGAAAGTGCACAGAAAGCCAGGATTTCACCCATGTGCTTTGCGGTTTGCCATGTGGACACTGTCTTTGTCCCAGATGCCTCGCCGCTTTCCCTGAAAGGGTCACTGTGTCCTTCTGTCACATCTGAGGAGTTCCATCCTAAGGAAGTAAAAAACCAATTTGTGGGAGTTCCAGTGCCTCTAAGGTCTGTCATGGAATGTGCAAAAGATACACAAGTGTGATCTCTGCACTTGTCTGAAGTATTTTTCCGAAACAATGGACAGTTAAGAATTAAGCATGTATTACTAAGAAAACTTGACTTGTTTTGACAATCATTAAACTTTGGGGTAAATGGGAGTGGAATCGCAAAGCACTATAGGGGTTGAGATCATCGTGGTTGCTTGAGAGCAGTGGCGTGCTTCAGGCAGAAAGCTACAGCTTGGACGTTTGAGCATTGCAATTTCTCCTGGTAGCAGATTTCTGACTGGGGCCTAGCTCAGTTATTTCCCCAGTGGGGCAGCTCACTTCTACCTTCACCTTTTCCTCCCAAAAACTGCTAGAGGGAGGATAGCTTATCCCAAAGCCACCCCTAGCAGGTGTCCACTTGGCTCTGGAACCTTTCTCTGGCAACAACTCAAGTACGTTTCAGTCTGAGGGTTTGCTGGGAACATGAGGTATTTTATCATCCACCTAGAAGTGTTATTTCGGGAGAAACAAGAGGCAGAGTCCCTGCAAGCTCTAGGTGGGTAGTCATCTAGGCTGTTGAGAGGTCAAAGAGGCTCCTTGTCATCTTTAGGTCCCCTGGTTTTCCAGCAAAGCCTTAGCCTATGAGAGATGATCCTGGAACACCTGGTAATTATGCAGAATGGCTGGTCACTGGGGAATGCTGGCCAACCTAAGAGTTATCCACCTGGACCACATTCTTTTTTCAGGCTCACTTGGCATGATGCTTCTGCCATGAAGCCCTTCTCCTGGTGGGGTGAGATGCCCCTTTAGTCTGTGCTATACTCCAGCTAGTTCATGCCCTAGTCCAACCATCAACCCACCTGTTCTCTGTAAGGATAAAACTTGTCATCTTCCTCTTGTTATCACTGTGACTGGCTTTTAGCATATAGAAGAAAGATTCGGCTTTAGTGTTCTTAAAGTGTTTAGCTGTTCCCTAAAACATGATGTAGAAAATGTTATATCAAAAAGATCAAAGTTCACATCACTGCCAGACTCCCTCCTCTTCCATTTCTCCCTGTTGTGCCTCCCAGGGGAAGCAGCCTCTGCTGGGGCAGAACCACCAGCTCCTGTGTAACAGATGACACTCCTGCTGTGGGCACTTTTCCCAGCCTTTGCAATCAAGTCAGGCCAGAACATGCTTTCAGGAGGGCATTGCTTTAATCTTCAGGCATGATGAACATGGTGTAGGTGACAGTGACTGTGGATACTGAGCTCCTGTCTCCAGTCTGAGGTGGGCCTGGAGCTGCCGGGTCTCTACTGATCACTGGATAAGATGGGTGTCTTGCCCCATTCTGACCCTACCTATCAAGCATCTTAGCAATAGCTGACCAAGAACAAATGATACATTTTTAGAGACTTGGTATTTGTTTAAAGTACATATACTGCTAAGCTGACAAAACTAGACAGTGTACATTTCAGGTTTTAAGAAGCAGACATACTGGTCTAATGCATCTCAAAATTATCCTTCTGAAGAGTTGTCCAAATTGGACATTGAAACAAATGCCTATTGAAGCAATCACATACCATGGAAATTTCCTTCTTTACGAAATATCCCACATCTGGTTGTTTAATTCCCATTTTTCTGTTACAGAAGTAGATGATCAGCTCTCCTTTTAAATATAGGTGACTGTAGCCAGTTACTTAGTATGTTGGCTTATATCAAGGGAGTAGTAATTTGACTTTATTGTGTGTGACCAGTAATGTGGACTATAGAGAGGGCCAGTTTGAGACCCTCATCTGCTTTTTTTTCCTGGATAAGTATCTCTGTTTTATGTGTCCTCCCACCCCTGGCCCTATGAAAATGGAAGATGGTGCAGTCTAATGGTTAAGAACTCAGGTGTGAGGTCAGACAGACTTGGGATCAGACTCCAGCTTCACATGCACAGGCTCTGCACCCTTGGACAACTTGCCAAACCTCTGTGTTTTGTCTTGAACCTATGAAGAGGAGTAGCATGCTGCTTCCTGGCTCTCTCCATCACTGTTTTGGCTTTATGTGCCTCTCTGTCAGCGAAGCTCTTATGGGATGAAGAGGGGCCCTCGTTAGATAAGTTTTCCAGTTTCTTGTTTACTTTCTCCTCCGTTGGACCCTTCCTTATTTGCCTGCCTCAGAGGAGACAAAGTACCAGACAGAAACAGGAGAGACCTTTTCCAACTTCCCATTTTAAAATATGTGGATTGTATCAATGGTCACATGTATTGCGTGTCAGGCTTCCCACTTCACTTTTACAACAGCACTACAAAGGCATCCTTTTTGGATGTGGAAACAGAGTCATCGAGAGGTTGAGGACCTTTCGGCCTGAGGAGGTCGGGACGGAGCTTCAGATGTCCACCTCCAGCACTCGGCCCTTCCTCAGATCTCCTCCCTAGCTGCTTTGTATCTTTCTCTTCTGATGTACTTGCCTGGTCTCCAGTATTTTAACAAGGATAAGATGTACTGTTTCTCCTAAAATAAAATTGGTGCTGTGTATCTTTATAAAAAGATAAGGGAAGGTTTTCTGGGGTGGGCGAAAGAAAGAACAACTTTGTAGTAGGAAGAGAATGCTAATTTCATTTTGTGTTCTTGCTGGATTTAATAACAACACAGGAACATATAATTAGTAGATAATTTTGTAATTACTTAAAGATGAGCAAAAACTTGAAAATGACCCAGGATGTGAAAGGTCTTGAAGCAGGGAGGTATCTTCCCTGGAGGAGGCCAGAGACTGTATTTAAATCAGATGTTTTACGGAGAGATGAGCCATCTTTATCTTTAAAGGCTAAATTCTGCCTCCTCACAGGGGTAGAGGTGAGTGATTGTTTTAGAAACAATAATAATAAAAACTTTATTTACAAGAACCTTTAACCAAGGACCTGATTGGTCTACTTGAAATTAACTCATGAATACTTACAACACTTAGCTTCTGTCATTCCTTCACCTACTTAAGAGTTTCCAGTCCCAGGGACCAAATTCTATGCCCTAATATTTGAGGCAAGTCACAGCTTCTCTTCTTCTCATGGTCATTCTAGAATCTTCTGAGCAAATAGTTAGCATTTGGCTATAGTGGATACACACCCTGGATTTTTTCCAGGGATAGTTTAAGAAATATTGTCCTATTAGTGCTCTGTGTGTAAGAGCTAACAAATGGAGTTTTCTCTTCCTGGGAGCATGTGAGTGTGATTCGAGCTTACCTCCTTTAGTTCCCATGACAGCCCTAGGAGGTCAGTATTGTCACTGCATTTTATGATTCAAGACAAGACACAGAGGCTTAGCAAGTTGTCCAACGGTGCAGAGCCTGTGCATGTGAAGCTGGAGTCTGATTCCAAGTCCGTCTGACCTCACACCTGAGTTCTTAACCATTAGGCTGCACCATCTTTCACTTCGTCAGAGCACATAGCAGCTTTGACCACTCTGTAGTCTTCTGGTACTTACCCCTTGTTCAGGCCTTGCTTCTCTCTGTGGGGTCCTCTTCCCCATGCCTCTTGCTTTCCCAGTCCTACTTATGCCTCAAGGCTTCCCATAAGGCCTTTTCTGGTTATTATAACTTATGGTGATCGCATCTTAAGATTTTTTCCAGCTCGGGACTCAGAGGGCTTTTCTCTTTATCCAGTGTCTTGTTACATACATATACCCTTTTTGTATTTATGTATTTTCTGTTTTCAATGTGGTTTTTTAAAAATCTAGATCTTTGTAGATGGGAAAACTTACTTATCCAATGGTTTTATATTGAATTTATTCTTTGCATACATACTAGGGATACAAAGAAATATGAAAGATCAGTGCCTTGAATCTTTGCAGTTCTAATGAATTGATGGAAGAAGAAACAGAATCACATAAAGATGATAATAGTGTGTATAACTTCATGATCAGAAGCAGAATAAGACAGTCAGAGGAAAACTTAGCTCATTTTGCTGCTCCAGTATCTTCTGCCATTGTATCACCCGAAAGAAGGATCTTGACATTATCTGAGTTTGCATTTTTCTTAGGTTTTCATTAGCTTCATGGGACCCAATTTGTGGTGTTAGTAAATATATATATATATATATTTTAAATGAAATTCACATTTGTAATAACAAGTAGTCTCTTGCAAATGATGAACACTTACTTGAATTTAGGTGGATCTTTTTTTGGTATTTCTTACTCCAGTCTTGCTGTACCATGTCCATTTTTAAATGTTTCAGATTTGTGGATGTTCTAACTTTCCTTTATAAGCAAGCTAATCAGTTGTTGAATTTGTTAATCATTTAAAGATGAGCAAAGTGGAAAAGGAAATATCTTTTGGAAAAACTAATAGTAACAAGGGAGGGTGTTGAAGGGTGTGTGTGGTGGGAAGGCACAATTTCTTCTCAAATTTCAAAGATTTAAATAGAGAATCCGGCTCAACAAAAGAAGACACTCCCCTTGCTAACTCCATAATGTCCCGTGCTGGACATATACTTTCTCCACACAAGTTTTGATGTTAGATGATAATAAAAGCAATTAAAAGAAAACTGAGGCTGGGCATAGTGGCTCATGTCTAATCCCATCTCTTTGGGAGATCAAGGTGGGCGGATCACTTGAGCTTAAAAGTTTGAGATCAGCCTGAACAACATGGTGAAACCCCATGTATCCGTCTGTTTTAATGCTGCTAATAAAGACATGCATGAGAGTGGGTAATTTACAAAGAAAAGAGGTTTAATGGACTCACAGTTCCACATGGCTAGAGAGGCCTCACAATCATGGTGGAAGATGAAGGAGGAGCAAAGGCACATCTTACATGGCAGCAGGCAAGAGAGTGTGTGCAGGGGAACTGCCCTTTATAAAACCATCAGATCTTGTGAGACATATTCACTATCATGAGAACAGCATGGGAAAGACCCTGCCCCCATGATTCAGTTACTTCCCACTTGGTCCCTTCCATGACATATGGGAATTATGGGAGCTACAATTCAAGATGAGATTTGGGTGGGACACAGCCAAACCACATCACCCTATCTCTAACAAAACTACAAAAAAATAAGCTGCTCATGGTGTTGTGTGCCTGTAATCCCAGTTACTCAGGGGGCTGAGGTAGGAAGATCACTTGAGCCTGGGAGGCAGAGGTTGCAGTGAGCTGAGATTGCATCGTTGCACTCCAGCCTGGGAGACAGAGTGAGACCCTGTCTTACAAAAAAAAAAAAAACCCTGAGACATAGCTAATAAAATAGATCCCTATCCATAGTACAGAATGGGCCCCTTCTTCCCTCTGAAAGCAAGGGAAATGGGTTTAGAAAAGTTGCTAAGGAAAAATTATTATTTATACTCTCCTGCCTGCCACCCCTTACCAACCTTAAAGCCTTCTTGAAGGAAGATTGGTTCCAAGGCTAGGGGATGAGAGGTGAAGATGCTAACTGAAGAATCAAGACCACATTACTCTACATAAGGAAAGAGAGGGAGTGGCTCAGAAGGGAGGAGTTGGTGGTAACCAGCCCCAAGGGGCAGGAGGAGATGGGGATGGTTGGAAAGAGAAAGCTATGAAGCCACTGTCTTTGAGAGACGAAATTTAGCGGCATGGGGAAACTTTGCTAACCCAGGTGAATTGTAACCCTCTCCTTCATCTTCCCACATATCCTTCAGTGGAACCTACATTGTTCATTGAAAGTGGTGGTCCCCAACCTTTTTTGGCACCAGGGACCAGTTTTGTAGAAGACAATTTTTCCACAGATCAGAGGTGGGGGATTGTTTGGGGATGATCCAAGCACATTACATTTATTGTACAGTTTATTTCTGTTATCACATTGTAGCATACTTCTACAACTCACTATAATGTAGCATCAGTGGAAGCCCTGAGCTTGTTTTCCTGCAACTAGACAGTCCCCTTTGAGAGTGATGGGTGACACTGACAGATCACCATGCATTAGATTCTCATGAGGAGCGTGCAATGTACATCCCTCACATACACAGCTCACAAGAGGATTTGCCCTCCTTTGAGAACCTCATGCCGCTGCTCTGACAGGAGGGTGGAGCACAGGTGGCAATGCTCACTTGCCCGCTACCCAGTTCCTAACAGGCCGCAGACCTGTCCATGGCCCAGTGGTTGGGGACCCCTGGCTTAAAGGAACAAAAATACCTAATATTTTTCTGACATACACAGCAAAAACAATAGTTGCAAGACTAGGGGCTCTTACTCTGGAATGACTCACATATTTTGTTAGAAAACTCACCAGCGTTCTGTGGGATTAGGGTGAGTTTTTGCTCTGAATTGGTGGATGGAAAGGAAGTGAGCCAGGGATGGCAATGTCTTTTTTTTTTTTTTTTTTTTTTTTTTTTTTTACCATTAGTCCAAAGTCATGGAATATTTTGTTAAGAATTTACTTTAATTGCCAGCAAGTATTGTCTCCACTTTAGAAATGTCTAAATCTCTTTAGGAGCCTGTCATGTCTCTGACTCTAGTTTATCCATAGACCCCCGGCTATGTGTGTTGCCTACATTAATTCTTCAGGCAGGAATTATTGCTCCTGTGGTACACATGAAAAAGTTAAGACATAAAGACAGTAAGTAGCCTGCTCAGGATCTCATGGTCAGAAAGAGACTTCGAACCCAGATTTCATACCAAATTGTATACTTTTAGCCAGTGTACCATAAGTGATAAGAAAATTCAGTAATGGCCAGGAATGATATGTGACTATATGAGTGAGCCATATTAATGAATTCCATTCATTGCACAGTGGTGATAAGGATTAAGGAAATGAGCTGCAATAGAAGAGTTGCTGTTTCCATTTTAGTCTTCATGTAATTCAGTGCAGCTTCTGTTTTATCCAGGTATGGCAATTACATTAATTCTAGATGCCTGATGGATTCCAAACTGCATGTTTTCTCAATTGAGTGCTTGCATATATATTATCTTTTAAAATTAGTTCTAAATAAGATGATGAATTAATGGTATGCAGCGTGGTGCCTGGCACATAATATAATTTGTAGATCTTTATAATATGACTTACAAACCCTTCACCCAGTCTTCATCTGTCCATTCTTCCTCTTTTCCCATCTCCTTCCTTTTTGCTTCGTCCTATCCTTCCTGTATGACTCGAGACTCATTGGGTTGAGGGTGGGAGAAGAAAAATAACTAGAAAAAAAAGTAGTAGTAGAAGAAGAAAGGTAGGTTGGTTAACGAAGAAGGGAGGAGGAAAAGTAGCAGTGAAGTGTCCACCTAGAAGTGGGTCTGATATCAGCCATGGCTGAATTTAGGGACTCTGCCAGCATCTCCAGGATTTGATGTTTCTCCATCTTTGGTCTCTGCCTACCTCTGTGTTGGCATCATTCTCAGGAACGGTTTGCATGAATTTCATCAGTTGCTTGGCTCTGGGGATTCAACAGCCTCCAGAAATGCCAGGTTCTCACCCTTGAAGCCTCAGATTTAGTAGAGAGTGTTTTCAAAAAGATCATGGAATTGAACCTGATCTCCAGCTTGGGTCATATGTCCATCTGAGAACTGCTCACTCAGGTGAGGGGAATGTAGAGCTCTGACTGGCCAGGTTTGGATCATGTGCTACCCTTGGCTACAGGATTTAGGGCCACACCTACCTCAGCTACATGGATAAATGGTGGAAGGAGTGACTCTTCAAAGAAAATGGGCACAGAAGTAGTACTGTGGGTTGGTTAGCTCAGCAGCATTTCCAGCGTCCACCTGCTGTGCCTCCACATTTCAGAGGATGGAGAGCTAGAAATGGCATTCCCAGATTCCTCAAACCTGGCATCCTGGGTGTACTTTAGGTCCTGTTGGTCATCTTCACTCAGGTGAAACCTAAATTCAGAACTGAGTCAGGAAGTAAAAGAGCAGCACATGTGGCTGATGCAGACCGTGTTTGTGGCAGTGCGATTCGGCTTCCGGCAACTTCATATGGTAGCTTCCCACAGTTGTGAGGGGGCGACTTTCTGTATCGCAACAGAGGCAGTGTGCTTTTGGAATGAAGGGGACATTTTGGCAGCTTAACCTAGTCCCCACTACTTCAACCTTGGTAAATCACTGGTTTTGTAAATCCCTTGGTACCCACTAGAAAAACACTTTGTGCTAATGCTAGCTGGCGCGCTCTCTGTTGTCTCTGCTGATCCCTAACCAGTGCTCTCACTGGAAGATGAGGGCATGATACTAGTTAAGCAGCTCAACCCATGTCCACCAATGTTCCTAACCTCCATTTTCCCCAGATTTTCTCTTTTCTGACTCTAGTTTCCTTTCTTTCTTCTCTCCCTCTCCGTTCCCCTGAAATTCAGGCTGTGAGTCTCCAAGCTCTGTTCTTTGAGAGAGATTAGAAATAAATGGTCTACCCTTTTCTTTAAGAGGGCTAGGAAGTATCTTCAACTATTTTGGAACCTCTCAGTTATCCTGACCTTGGGTAACTGTGTTCAGTGTTTTCAAGACTAAATATCTGGATAGGACCTCATGGTCTTATTACTGATGCAATTCATGCAAACCATTCCTGAGAATGAAGCCAACACAGAGGTGGGCAGAGACCAAAGATGGAGAAACATGAAGTCCTGGTGTTGCTGGCAGAGTCCCTAAATCCAGCCATGGCTGATACCAGACCCACTTGTAGGTAGACACTTTACTGTTACTTTTCCTCCTTTCTTCTTCATTAACCAACCCACCTTTCTTCTACTACTACTTTTTTTGTAGTTATTTTTCTCCTCTCACTCTCAACCCAATGAGCCTTGGGTCAAACAGAGAGGATGGGAGGAAGCAAGAAGAAAGGAAATGGGAATTTCTCATCGATTGGCTGTAAAGATTAAATAGCATGCTGTATGTATGTGTTACACTGAGTAAATTCTGTAAATGCTTCCTTGCTTATGCCTTATTCTTAGCTGTTTTCTTCCTTTTCTGACACCACGTTATGTTGACTAATAGCTATTATCAGCGAAGCACGTATTGCATGCCCAGGCATTCAAAGTGCTTTATATGAATTGACCTTGTTTAATCCTCACAACCTCATGAGACAGGTACTTTTATTATTTTTCAGATGAGGAAATGGAGGCACTGAAGGATTATGTAACTTGTCTCTTTATGCAACTAGGAAGTGGCAGAGCTGAGATTTAAACCCCTAGCCTGATCCCAGAGCCAGGTTCATAACCACTGGCTGGTCTGTTGCTCTATTCCTAGTGCCCTGGCCAGCTCAAGATTAAATGCATGTGGAAGCCTTTGATTATTGAATAAAGTGTACTGCCTTTCTTCTTTGATGCTTTACTTGCCGTATCTTCAGAACTTCTGTTTCTTTCTCCATTTCCTTGCTGTGTTGGTCTGTTGGCATTTAGCCATCCACACGTTCTCCTGGTACTGTCTTTGTGACTAGTGGCTTATGTCTGTGAGGTTGTAACTGGGTGTGTGTCCTTTGGCTGTGAAACAAAGGTTTTGCCCATGTGATGCTGCTTGGCCCCCTCAGAAGTCACACCCGTGGCCCTCTCAACACTTCATTGATGGTTGGGTCACACTCCAGCCTTTGCTACGCGACGGAAAGGGACAGAAGGTTTCTCAGGACTCTTGCTGTCTCAGTCGTGTAAAACAAGTGACATGGAAATGAGCTGTCTTCTCAGCTATCAATTGTGAGAACCTAGGCTGAGGCATGGGGAGGACATTGGACACAGGAATTTGCCTTCTGTAGTAAGACTGAAGTTATTTGCTGCTTAACAGCTTTTTCCCCCTGCTGTATATCATAGCCAGGACCAATGTCTTATCAGTTTAGACCTAGTGTGTTTCTGAAATACCATATTCTTTCATCTTAAATACTACTAAATGATCTAGGTAATGAAACAGAAATACTTCCAAAATGGTCAGTTTACAGTCCCATGACACCTTTAGTGTTGAACAAGGAAGACTAACTATTATTGGACAAAATTATTTGTAAAAAGTAGACTTCTGCCATTGTGTGCTGTTCTCAGCTGGCCGAGGGTCAGGGTTAGTGGACCCTGACATCTGTATTTTATGTCCAAGCAGCTTTCTCTCCCCTATGTCCTCTTCGCTGCCAAACACTGAAATGGTTTGAGCTACATTTTTGAAAAAGAGACAGCTTCCTTTATAGGGATGGGAAGAAAGTTATAGGGCAAACAGCCACTCTGTTCAGACCTCTTGTTTATTTCCTGCATTCTTTAGCCATTTGTTTTAAACAAAATTGTTCATGTAGGGATTTGTTTATAGAATTAAAAATCCTAGAGAATAGATACTACTATGTAAAGCACCTTGTAGATATGTTTTTGATTTAAAAATGTAGATTTTTTTTTATTATACTTTAAGTTCTAGGGTACATGTGCATAACGTGCAGGTTTGTTACATATGTATACTTGTGCCATGTTGGTGTGCTGCACCGATCAACTTGTCAGCACCCATCAACTCATCAGCACCCATCAACTCGTCATTTACATCAGGTTCAACCATTATAAAAATGTAGATTTTAAAAAAATGGACATTTCCAAGAAGTCTGCACATCATCATTCACCCATACTTTGCTTTTCAGTCACTTCCTGGAGGTTGCCAAGTCCTTGGGGTATCTGATGGAGAGGGCACGACTGTGGGATCTGCTTGATAAAGCCTTCACTCCTTCATCCTGGTATTAAAATGTAATCATCCTGAAAATCTTTACGGTGCATTTGCTCGGCCTGCCAAAGAACTGATATATTCAGTTACACTGAGGCATGGAAAAAAGTTTAATGTTTTCAGATATTTAACACTATATTCATACATGTTCACCTTTTAAAGTTATTATTTGATTAACTTTATAATTGATTGATTATATATTTTATAAAATTTGAGAGCTGATAATATTCATTGTAGGAATTTAAGGCAACATGGCCAAGAAAGTGGGAAAGATACTTTCGGTTGAAGGAACTTGATCTGGCTTTTAGAGGGACTCAGGTAATGGTGATGATAAAAGGGGAACATTTATTGAATTTACAATGAGCAGTCTCAGTACCAAGTTGTTTTCCTGGATTTATTATAGTTAATCTTGATAGGGACACAAGGTTGGTATTACCATTATTTCCATTTCTCAGATGAGGAAACTGAGGCAAAGTAAGAAAGTTAGTAACTTACCTGTTATCGAGGGCCAGGGATGGGATCAAAATCTGGTCTGTCCGACAGTGGGATCCAGAGAGGTGAGCCCAAATGTTTTACAAAATTGTCTGGGGGAAAGGATAGGTCCTTGTTAAGAAAAAAAAAAAAATAGTAGATACTGGCCAGGCCTGTGCAAGGGAGTCTGAGGTTTCAACTTCAAGCTTTTGGTAACCCACCTTAGAGAACTGCTTTTTTTTTTTTTTTTTTTTTTTTTTTTTTTTTTGTGAGGGAGTCTCACTGTCACCAGGCTGGATGGAGTGCAGTGGCAAATTCTCAGCTCACTGCAACCTCCACCTCCCAGGTTCAAGCGATTCTCCTGCCTCAGCCTCCCGAGTAGCTGGGACTACAAGTACGCGCCACTATGCTCAGTTAATTTTTGTATTTTTAATAGAGATGGGGTTTCACCATGTTGGTCAGGCTGGTCTCGATCTCTTGACCTTGTGATCCACCAGCCTTGGCCTCCTGAAGTGCTGGGATTATAGGCGTGAACCACCATGCCCGGCCGAGAACTGCTGTTCTTAATGACTTCCTTGGGGACTGTCTCTGGGACTGCACATAGAAAGATGCCTTTCATCCCTACTCATAGGGTGCAGACTCAGGTTAAAGATGCGCTGTTGACAAAGTGAGTAGCACCGAGGAAATGAGTATCTACCACTAGGCTAGCCAGTTGAAGGTCTTTTCCCCTTTTAAGAAAGTTTACTCTCTAAGCAGAACTAAAAGATGATTTATGAAACAATTTTGTTTTGCCCAAGGGTATTTTTGATGCCTTGACTTTGTGGAAAAACATACATAACAGAAGCTTACTGTGTTCACCATTAAGTGAGCAGTTCATTGGCATTAAGTACGCGTGCAACCATCAATCATCATCCATCTCCAATACAGTTTGAGTTTCCCCAATGGATATTCTGTACCCATTAAACAACAACTTCCCATTCCTTTCTCTCTGCAGACCCTGGCAATCCCCATTCTATTTTGTGTCTCTCTGAATTTGACTATTCTAGCCCTGGCTGTGTTCTTTTAAATATTGTAATTAGATCTCTACATGCTTTTTAACATTTAGCACTCAAGGTAATCAAGCTTGGCTTGGTTTTGGGGGCCCCAAGATGGCAAGAACCATGGAAGGAGAGAGAATTTGGTATTTTCCATGAGGCTGCCTTGACTTGCTGGTGAAGCAAACATTCGTACCTTCATCTAGACACCTGGGGAACTTGATGATAGAGGGAAACTGTGCAGTTCTGCCTGGGTTTAGGGGGACATGGTTCTTGAATGCACAAGGTGAGAAAGAATATGGCATTGCTGATGGAATGGGAGGTCACCCCTCTTTGGGATATGGACCCCGTGCCGTTCCCACCAAGGCTGACAGCTGCTTAATTTTTAGTCCAGAGGCTGCTACTTCCAGTGACCAATGGGTTGTCAACCCATGTCCCAGACTTAATCAGTTACACTTTATACAACTAACTGAAATAAGTTGGATGATGTGAACAGCCTTGATTTTGCTTTTTTTCTCCCACAATGTTGTAAGTGTGTGAATGTCAGCACAGATAAAGAATCTTGAATACTCAAGCCAAAACTGCCTGCAGCCAGGATTGTAAGTGTGTCCAGGGAGTTCACAAAATTTCAGCTCTTATGTAAGAACACTAGGCCTCTTACCTTCTCACAGATTTATCTCAAGAAAATGGGATTATATTTTCATTGTCTGTGCTACTGAAGGAGGATGGCAATGGAGATAATCTAAAACAGCTGATAGAGAAGACAGGATTTGGAATTTACAGTTGGTACTGGAATGCATTTCCAAAGTTATTGTTGGCAATACTTGTAATCCCTTATTCATGTTTTTCTTAAGCTAATCTAAAAACTAGAATGTACTGTCTGATCACACATCATCTAATGGAAGGAGTGTATTATAGAATTGTCCTGAGTGGCAAGAAAAATGTGAACTGAAGATTTAAGGATGCCTGCAGATGGACATCACATGGACAGCTGAGGAATGGCCAGGCATTTAGTCTTTTTTCAAAAAGCTATTTATTAAAAACACAGATCTAGAATACCACGCAAAATGATTGTACCACTTAGTATAAGCCACATGCTTTTGTGGCCACCACCCAGGACAAGATATGTAACATTTCAGCAACCTTAGATGTCCCTCCATGTCCTAAAGCACAAACCCTTCCATATCTCCCAAATTAACCACTGTCCTCACACTTCCTTGCATTTCATAGTTTTATTGCCTGTGTATGCATCACTGAACTCTAAAGTTTACCCATTTTAAATTCAAAATGCTTTTTAAATCTTTCTTAATCTATAGGTTTCCTTCCTTTTTTTTTTTTTTTTCCAAACCCCCCTGACAATTTGTCTGTTACAGATCCCAGGCCTTTTGGGTTGTGTTGTTTCCTATAGTTTGAATTTTGCTGACCATGCACTCACCCTTATAGAGGTGATTTTTTAGCGCATGAAACATTAACATGGTTCCAGAAGGCAAAACTAAACAGAACTATATGGAGAAGTGTCATTTCCTTACTCTAATGTGTTTTCACCCATCCACCAATCTTGTTGGTTTATCCTTTCCGTGTTCATTTTTGTAAAAATAACTAGACGCATATGTATCTATCTGTAGTTATATCCCCTTTTTTATTATAGTAGAGTGGCATACAGTGTGTTCTTTTGCACTTTACTTTCTTTGCTTATCAATATATTATAGATGTCATTTTATATCCATTTATAAGGATCTTCTTTTTTTTGCAGCTGCAGAGTATTGTGTTATGTTGATATGCCATAGTTCATTCAATCTGTCTCTTAAATACAGGTTTTGAGCTTCCCTTTTTCAAAATGCTTGGAACCAGAAAAGTTTTAGATTTCAGATTTTTTCCAGACTTTGGAATACTTGTATATATATAATGAGATTTCTTGGGGCTAGGACCCAAGTCTAAACACAAAATTCATTTGTTTGATATATACCTTATACACATAGCCTGAAAGTATTTATTTTGTTTTTTCAAGATGCGGACTTGCTGTGTTGCCCAGGTTGGAGTGCAGTGGCCGTTCACAGGCAGGATAATAGCTCACTGCAGCCTTGAACTCATAGGCTCAAGTGGTCCTCCTGCCTAAGCCTCTTGAGTAGCTGGAACTACAGGTGCACGTTATGATGCCCAGCTTCATATAATGTTTTTAGTAATTTTGTGCATGAAACAAAGTTTTGACTGCATTTTGACTGAGACCTGTGACATGAGGTCAAGCGTGGCATTTTCTATTTGTGGCATCATGTCAATGCTCAAAGTTTTAGATTTTGGAGCATTTGGCATTTTGGTTTAGGGAGGCTTAACCCATGTAGATATTTATTCTTTCTAATATCTTGTAATGATATATAATCCTGAAATTAATAGCTTTGTACACATGCATTTTTATTCTGTCTGAAGCATGAATTCCTAAAAGTGAGATTGCTGGGGTCAAGAGGTAAATGGATTTGTAGTTTCTGTTTTAGGTATTGCCTGTTTCCTTTCTGTAAGGATTGAACCAGTTTGCATGCCCACCAGCAATGTGTAAGTGTGCCTGTTTCTCCACAGCCTCAGCAACGGAGTGTCTTCAAGCTCTTTAATTTTTGACAGTCTTCTTATGGGTAAACTTGGAAATCTCTTAACACACTTAGGATCATTTTTATCTTATGAACTATCTGTTCATGAATTTTGTCCATTTTTCTATTGGGCTTTTGGAGTCCCTCCAGTTGAGTTTATACAATGTATATATGATATATGTAATTATTAATACATATTAGGGATATCAACCTTTAATTTGTAATATATGATGCAAATATTTTCTCCCAGTTTTTCATTTGTTCTTTGACTTTGCTTATGGTATTTTTCACTATGCAAAAATAACTTATTTTTATGTAGCCAAGTTTATTCTTTTTAACAGTTGCGTCTGGAACTTGATCATACTTAGAAAGCAGCTTTTTATGCCCAGGTTATAGAGGAATCCCCGTTTCCTTCTAGCGCTTTTGTAGTTTAAATTTTCACACTTATACCTCAGATCTTTTGAAGGTTATTCTTATGTATGGAGTGAAGTCTGTATCTAATTTTATCTTTTTACTAATGGACTACTTAGTTGTCCTAATACGACTTATTAAAACCCATTTTGCCCCAGCGATTTGAGTTACCATGTTTCATGTACAAAATTTCCAAAGTAGTCTGTTCTAATTCTGAATATTCTGCTCTGATCCATTGGCCTCTGTCCTCTTACTCATGTGCAGTACAACCCCGTTTTAACTTAAGATGCGGTTGTGTGTTTTAATATCTGTCTGGGATATTCCTCCTGTGGCTTTTCTTTGTTAGTGTTTTATTAACTATTCTTGCATGTTCACTTTTCCATATGGAGTTTGGTGTCATCATGCCTAGCTCCATAAAAAAACAAAAATGTGATATTATTGGAGTTTGTAATTTTATTGAAATGTATAAATTAAGGAGAACTGATCTTTATTGAGTCATCTTAGCCAAGAACAAGGAATGTCTTTTTATGGTTTACCTTTTTGCCTTTCAAGAGTGTTTTAAAGCATTCTTCATTTATGTCTTTCAAATTTCTTAAGCTTTTTTCTAAGTATTTTATCTTTATATTTTATATGCTTCTTTACTAAATTTTTTGCTGTGGAGATCTTCATTGTTTCTCTTAGTTTTTCTAGATACACTATCTCATTTGCACATATAGTTTTACTACTTTTCTAATTCTTATGCCTCTAATTGATTTGGCCAAATAGAATGTTAATGTTAAGAAGTAATAATGTTTAGTAGTAGTGGAGTTAGCATCTGTATTTTGCTTCTGACTATAGTGGAAATTCCCGTTTCACATTAAGAAAGGTAAGTAAAGATGCTGACTTTAGAACTAATTCTATATCCATCAATCTCTATTTTCTTGGTGTGTGTCTTTTAATCAAGAACGGGTGTTGAATTGTCAGAAGCTTTTTTTTTTTTTTTTTTTTTTTTTTTTTGCACTGTGGAAATAATCTTATGGTTCTCCTTCCTAATAATATGCTATGTTATATTGATACATTTCCTACTGTTGAGCAGACATATACTCCTGAAGTACATCCTAGCCAGTTATGGTGTGTAACTTTTGTTTTGGTTTTTGTTTTTGTTTTTTTGAGACAGAGTCTCGCTCTGTCGCCCAGGCTGGAGTGCAGTGGCATGATCTCGGCTCACTGCAAGCTCCGCCTCCCAGGTTCTCACCATTCTTCTGCCTCAGCCTCCCACGTAGCTGGGACTACAGGTGCCCGCCACCACGCCTGGCTAATTTTGTTTTTGTATTTTTAGTAGAGATAGGGTTTCACCGTGTTAGCCAGGATGGTCTTGATCTCCTGACCTCGTGATCCGCCCACCTCGGCCTCCCAAAGTGCTGGGATTACAGGCGTGAGCCACCGCACCCAGCCCATGGTGTGTAACATTTTTAATGAGATTGGATTCTGTTATTGTCTTTTGGAGTTTTACATTGATATTATTATGTGATATTGGTTGAAATAGTCTCTTGTGGTGCTATCAGCAATACTGGACTTAGCTGGTCTTTGACTGTGTTGTAGAATACTCAGTAAAACCATATGGGCCTGATGCTTTTGTAAGAGGTAACTTTCCCTATTTATTATGTAAAATTGGTTAGTTTAAGCTTTCTATCACTAATGTGGCCCATATTGATCAACTATCCTCTCCTAGATAACTATAATGTAAATTTGTGAATTGGCAATCTAGGAAGTAGATATACTACCCCTAAGGCTGAGACAGAGACCAGGAAAGAGATTCACTCTCCCCTTCCCTGTCCCCAGGGATCCCCAAGGGTTGAGTTCCAGACCTTCCTTGAAGGGCATGGCTGTGCTTTAATGTGTGGTTACATTGCTAAGATGCTGCGCTACTGGAACTCGCAGGACATCCTCCCTCTGGGATGCTGTGGAAAGCCATCCCTCAGGAGCTATCACACCTTAAACATCACTGTGAAGCCACCCAAGGGGTTACTGGGGAAGTTGTGCATGGGATGGTTCCTCACCTGCAGTAGCCTGCTGCAAAGCCTCCCGAGGGGGATCGGGGGAGCCTTTGAGGTGCCTCACAGGTGGTCTTCCACTGAGCAGCTGCTTGAGAGGATGCTGGGGGAAGTTGAAAAATGCTGGGCATTGCTGGTCACTTGGCACTGCTGGAGCTTGGTTCTGAGAAGCACTTCACTGCAGGAACCAGATGCATGCCAGAAGAGCTGTACACGACCTTTGCTAGCTCTCACTGTTAGAGCTACTAGGGGCTACATTAGCCCAGCAAGAGCGGCTCTGTAGAACCAAGAAGAGAAATACTTCTTGCTCTCTGGCAGAAAAATTGCCTACAAGAGTTAAACCAGTCAAAAAACATGCTGCATGGTTCCAATTATATGAGGATCAAAATCAAGCAAAGCTAATCACTAGTGGTAAAAGTTCAGTATTAGGAGGTTATAATCTGGAAAAGGCACGAGGAAACCATACAGAGTGCGGGAAATATTTACCTCTTTGTTTTTTTCTTTATAATGAGATGGGGTCTCACTAAGTTGCCCAGGCTGGTCTCAAACTGCTGGACTCAAGCAATCCTCCCATTTCGGCCTTTCCAAGTACTAGTATTATAGTCATGAGCTACCGCACCCGGCCAATATTTACCTCTTAATCCAAGTGGTGGTTATGTGGTCTGCACACATATCAAAAATAATCAGTCTGTACATTCAGATTAATGTAATTATAGAATTTACTTATATATAGGATATACCTCAAAAACCAAAAGTTAATCTTGGCTATTCTTGGCCCTTTGAGCTATGTAAATTTTAATGTCAAATTCTGCTAAAACAATCTATTAGGAGTTTATTCAATCTATAGATTAATTTAAGAACCAACATCTGTATAATACAAGTCTTCCAACTCATTATCAGGATCCGATTTCTTCTTAGCCTTCTCTAACATACTGCAAAGCTTTATATTTTCTTTGCAGAGTTCTTTTCTCCAACTTATTGCTGGCTCCCTGCTATCAAAAATGGTATCTTCAAAAATTCATTTGTTTCCTCTTTACAAAAAGTACAATTGATTTCAAGCATAAATTTTTATCTAGCAAACTTGCTAAACTTCCTTATGTTAGTAATTAACTTCAAGATTCTTTTGGATTGTGTTTTATAATCTTTTCTGTGATTAAGATAAATTTTATTTTTCTTTCACATTTCTTTTTCTTGCCTAACTCAGTAGCTGAGACTTTCAGAAAAATGCTGAATAGGAGTGGCGATAGGAGATAAGACAAATCCATCCTAGATCTGAGTTGCTTCTTGGAAAACAGCTACTCCAAAAAGCCTATAGACCATAAGCAGACTGTGTATGAGCAAGAAATATACTTGATATGTTAAGCTCTTGAAAATGGAGTCTGTTCCTATAACATGTTCTGTCCTGACTAATATAATGAGATTAAAATAAATCTGTTCTATTGCTGGTTTGCTAAAACATTTTTTCATACATGACTGTTGAATGCTAGCAAATACTTTTTGGTACCTGTTGAGATGATTATGATTTTTCTTCTGCAGTCTGTTGAGGTGACAAATCCTATTTATTGCTTTCAGTGTTAAACTTCCATTCCTGAAATAAACTCAAGTTGACCACAATATATTCCTTGTTGCTAGATTTGGAGTGTTAATATTTTGTTTAGGATTTTCAGGTTGATATTCATGACTGAGATTAGCTTCCTTTCTCATAGTTACTGGGCTTTAAGGTTTATAAAGCAATTTGGGAAGTACATCTTAATTCTCCAAAAGAGTTTCTGTGAAGTTATTCTGTGCACACTGGTAGAACTTGCCATTGAAGTCATCTTCAATTCTTCTTTCATATTCACCAGTTTTTCTTTCTAACAAAACAAATATCTATTCTTTTTTAACTTAAAAAATTTATTTCCATGTTCATGGTTTCCATTTCATTCTGTTTCATATCTGCCTTCTGTTTTTCTGATCTCCAGACTCGTGGAAAGTTTGCTATTCCTTCTCAAAGAACAAATAATATTTCTGAGGTAATTTGCAGAGTGCTTTATCAGGTTGCCTCACATGAATTCTCATCTGTTGTGCCTTTCAGGTGTTTCCTACTGAATTTCCTAGTAAGCTTTTATAATTTTTATGTGAAATCATCTCATGTGTTTTCATGGTGGCCCTAGCCTGTCTATGAGGGGTGCACAGTGTTGAATGGGTCTGAAACTCTTGTTGAAAATGTGGGCTTTGTCATGCAGAGGAGGGCCATTCTGGATGCTGCACTCCCTTGCAGTGCTGGCCAACTTTTCTTTCCCATCGCAGATGTTCTTTCCTCCTTGGCCATAGGAGAGTATTACATTTCTGATCATGTCTAGGGTTTGATGAAGGGATATTTTAGGCTTAATGTCGATCTAGTCCTAGCGCATTACTTCTTCCAGGGAGCTTGGTTCTGGTTGTGTCCCAAAGCATGCTTGTTGAAACTAAACAGTGGGGGCCACTCCCCATGGACCAGAGGGTTTCAGCCACTCACCATTATGTTTTTCTATTTCCAGACATGGAGATTATCTTCTTCTCAAGTGTGTTTGTGTAGAGTTGATTCTTCCCACCCACATATACACACTATTTACATGCTACTAGCCTCCCTGTGGTTGAAATGGAAGGAAGAGGGTAATCCAGTGGCTCATTCCCTCTTCTTCCCAGGGAGTATCATGTGACTTTTGTTTTAAAAACTTTGAGTCCTTTATTGGACTGAACTCATGAGAAATTTCTTATGACTAAAGTGGAACATTACTATAAAGTTAGGCTGAGCATTTCTCATCTCCATGATACTAGTTTTCGTATACTATTTTACATGTACATATGTCACCTGTATTTTACATGTATCAAATTATAAGTGAAATTACTAAAAGGCCAATATTATTACTAAAAGGACAGATTTTCCTCCATTTTGATCTGAACTTTGTAGCAAATTTTTCCAAACCTAAAGTTTACTCCTTTGATCTAAAATGTTATCACTAGACCCTTAAAATCATGGCAGCAGGTTTAGAATTAGTAGTTGAAATACATGTAGGCAACTTAAACTTATTTAAATAAGACATGCCACTTTGACTAAGTGACAATTTTTAAATGATATTAGTGCTTACGTGTGTGGATTAAGCCGTTTGTACAAGCTATGACACACACAATGAAGAATGCAGTACTGGGTGAGGAGTGGATCAGGGTGCCAGGCATCTTCAGCATCTCTTGGTAATTTTCCTGCCACTTGGGTTTATGATAACTAAAAAGTTGTTTTGCTAATACTTAACAAAATAAGATGTTTTGCCACTTTTCCTCCTCTGACTGGAGAAGCTAGAATTTGAGGTACCCGAAAGTGGGTCTCAGCAAATCCCAATGGATTTGATTGAGTATTCACTCATCTGCCAGTTACTTTCTGAGCTTCTGGGACATGTGAAACCTTTATCTTGATTTTGGGAATTCAGTGATAGCCCAACAGGATTCTTAGTTTTAGGAGCTTGCAGTCTTGATGGAGAGGTAGATAATAAGATGATCACCAAATAAATGTAAAATGGCCTTTGTAATTTCAGATAGCATTGAAGTGCCATGAAGGTGATTACATGGGGGATAAGAGGGCTTATAACAGAGAGACCTGGGTACCTTGGGAATAGAGTGGGCATCAGAAGGGGTTTCCTGGAGCAGATGTCACTTATGAGATCTGAAAGGTGAGCCAGGGCTATTCCATCAGGAGGGAAAATGTTGAAGGCTTTTTGGCTGGAAGGAACATGGCGGACTCCTACAGAAGCTAAAGCAGGCCAGTATGGCTCCAGCTTGGACAGCCGGGAGGTCATGAGCCATGGTGCATCTTGCAAGCCAGGTGAAGAGCAGAACGTGTGTGTTGCATTCTGATCCTCTGCCTTGCAGTGATAGGAAACCATTAACTTGCTGATCTCAAGCAGGAGAGTCATAGACACAAACTTGCCTTCTGAGTGGATTCTCTCAGGACACATACAAAGGCTTTGAATTTGTGTCCGTTCTTGCATTGCTATTAAGAAATAGCTGAGACTGGGTAATTTATAAAGAAAAGAGGTTTAATTGGCTTGCAGTTCTGCAGGCTATCCAGAAAGCATAGCAGCATCTGCTACTGGGGAGGCCTCGGGAAACTTTCACTTGTGTTGGAAGGTGAAGGGGGAACAGGTATTTTAGACAACCAGACCTTGCAAGAACTCAATAACAAGACCTAGGGGGATGGTGCTAAACCATTGGAAACCTCCCCAACGATCCAATCACTTCCCACCAGGCCCCACCTCCAGGATCGAGGATTTTCAACGTGAGATTTGTGTAGGGTTACAGATCCAAACCATATCAGTTTGCTTAAGGGGTCCTAAGAAAAAGGCGGCCCTTAAGACCAAAAAATTGCCCTTTTCTGTGTAGAAAGATCTCTCCTTCAACTCAGTGATTGCATGCGCACGTGCACACACACACACACACACACACACACACAGCAGTGACACGGTAGGGCCTTAGGCTGCTGTTTATAGAGGAGAAGCTTTTTCCCTCCTAATAATAAATCTCAAGGGAAATTGGTTTATATCACCCTTTAGAAAAAAGACATTGACCATTTGATAATGAAAAACTAAAACCAAAGGGCAGCACATTCTCATCTTGCTGTGCTTCTTACTTGGGCACAGTTTTGCCCTCTACCTCCTCCTACCCCCAGGAGAAGTCATAGTCAGATCAATGGAAGAAATGTCAGAAATAGTGGGCTTTGAAATTTTCGGACAGCTGGGGAAGTGCCTTGAAGTTCCTTTTCATCCCTGAGAATCTCTAATTTTGTATCTTCAGTAGCGTTTAGGCTGTGTGTTCTGTTTTTGTTTTGTTTTGTTTTGTTTTCCTGTGGGCTTACAATTAAAGCTGAAAGTGTAAGTTTCAATTTAGTAAAAGTGCTAAACTGGGAGAACCCATTCCTGTGCTGAGTTCAGGTGATGAATCCAATATGGAGTTAGAAATTAGCCTTAAAAAATGGTTACCAGCCCAGCGCAGTAGCTCATGCCTATAATCTCAGCACTTTGGGAGGCCAAGGTGAGAGGATCACTTAAGCCCAGTGGTTCAAGACTAGCCTGGGCAACATAGATCCCATCTCTACCAAAAAAAAAAAAAAAATCAATTTAGATGGGCATGGTGGTGCATGCCTGTAGGCAGTCACAGCTACTTAGCAGGCAGAGGTGGAAGGATTGCTCAAGCCCAGGAGTTGGAGGCTGCAGTGAGCTATGATTGTGCCACTGCACTTCAGCCTGGATGACACACAACCTGCCTTAAGGAACGAAAAGTTACCATGTCTCTGAAAGTTTGACTTTTTCCTTTGTAAAATTACATGATCTCTTTTCAATTAGCAAATTGAGTATTAGTTTTTACCTAGTTAACAAAGAGTTTGCATTCTTTTGGGAGCAGGGTAGAGAGTAACTGAAAGAGGTTGGGTGTGAACAGGGCGGGGAGGGGTGGTGGCTGCCAGCCACCCTGAGCTGTTGGGGCTGGTCTTGCTGCTGCCAGGCTCAGCAAGGGCTCCCTTCCCCCATCACTACTCCAGGGCGTGTGTGATGCGGAGTTGAAGAGCCTGAGCTCTTAAGCCAAGAGTCTCTTGCCTCAGTCTCTGGCAAAAGTCTCCAAATAAAATCTTAGTCTGTTTGCACAAAACATTTAAATTCCAGCTTTTTCTCTTCAAGTACTTGGCTTTCATGGTGTGGTCTGGTGATTATGATTAGACTGGTACCTGCTCAGCTGAGTAAAGCCTCAGGCTTGGACAACACCTCTGAAGTCTAAGACCCTAGAAGAAATCAGTGGAAGTGGTATGGTCTCAGGTCACCATGCAATTCTCTCTTTTGTTCATCACAAGTATGTGAGTTCAGGAGAAAGTACAAGAAAGTTAACTGAGGGGGAGAGGTGGTGGAGAAGACCTCATAGGAGAAGTTAATTTGACCCAAACCTTAAACAAGGGGTAGGATTTCGCCTGGTGAAGACAAAGGAAAAGAGCTTTTCAGAAGGAAGAGGAGCAACCTACTGTGAGGCACAGGGGCAGGCCAGTCAAGTGGGTCCAGAGGTTTTGTGAGAAAAACAGGAGCCCTGTACCTGGAGGGTGTCTTAGGGTCAGGTGGTAACCTCCGGTTCTCCCCTTTAATCTTCACACTTAACCCCTGATTGCTAAGGAGGGTTAGGATTGTCAGCAACAAGACAAGGCAGAGAACCCAAAACACTAAATGGAACTGCTGCTGTGGTTGGATAAGACATTTGGGTGCAGTCGTTCTCAGTAGGGAGGTGGGGGCTTTGGGCAATATCTGAGACATTTTTGGTTGTCACAACTATAATAAATGCTACTAACATTTAGTAGGTGGATACCAGGAATTCTGATAACCATCCTACAGTGCTTAGAACAGCCTTTCCAACTCCCCAGTGAGGAAGTATCTGGCCCCAACGTAAGCAATACAGGAGTAGAGAATGGTGTGGTTGGTGTATTTGGAGAAACCAGAAAGCCCCCTTCTATTCCTCTTTTCCTTAGTTACTGAAAATGTTAGGAACTGTGAGCTATTTCTAAGCATTGGAAGATGAGAATGTGCTTTATTACCCAGTGAATCTGGGCATTTTCAAACTGGGGTCTGTTAGTTACCCTTGGGCATAACTCCTATTCCTAGTATCCAATATCTGTTACTTTCGGGGAAGGGGGTGGTGGGTGTCTCACTCTGTTGCCAGGCCGGAGTGCAGTGGTGCGATCTTGGCTCACTGAGATTCCGACCTCCCAGGTTCAAGCCATTCTCCTGCCTCAGCCTCCTGAGTAGCTGGGATTACAGGCGCGTACCGCCACATCCAGCTGATTTTTGTATTTTTAGTAGAGACGGGGTTTCACCGTGTTGACCAGGATGGTCTTGAACTCCTGACCTCATGATCAGCCTACCTCCGAAGGGGCTTTTCTTTTCAAGAGAATCAAGGCCATTTGAGTGGGAGTGCCTTGAACATTTTCCACGAATAAAACTCTGTCTGATAAGTTTATATATTTCCTGTCAATGTATATTCTACTCAGCCTACCCTCAGTGTCAAGCAGTATGAAAAGCTGTCACTTCAGTTTCAGATGTGTTGGCAACGGATGCTCCAGTTAAAGGAAATAACCAAAGGAAGCAGCACAGAGCTCTGGTGCCTCTCCTCATCCACGGGAGAGATGGCTTCTAATGGAAAGCACACAGAGGTGGATTAAAGTTGCAAGCCAGGCCCCCCAGTGCGGCCAGCCTGTCATGGCCACTTCAGCGTTCTCTAGTCACCCACAGATGTGTGGCATCAACATATGGGCTAGACCACTTCTTCCACAGGAATTTTTTCCCCTTTTCTTTTGTTTTTGTAAATGTTGACTTATAAAATGTTGGAAGCAAGCAAACAGTCCCATGGAAAAAAGCAAGAACTGGGTCAGGATCCCCCACCCTCTTCCAGACACCAGCTCCTACTTTGGGCAAGTTGCTTTACATTTTGGGGACTCTCTTGCCTGATATCAGAGATACGAATGTTGAACTAGATTATTCCCAAGATTTTCTAACCCTAAGACTTTCTATTCTGATCCCTGAATATCTGAGACAGGTCTCAGTTAATTTAGAAAGTGTATTTTGCCAAGGTTGAAGACATGTGCCCATGATACAGCCTCAGGAGGTCCTAATGACATGTGCCCAAGGTGGTCAGAGCATAATTTGGTTTTCTACATTTTGGGGGAACATGAGACATCAATCAACATATGCAATATGAGCATTGGTTCAGTCCGGAAAAGGCGGGACAACTCGAAGTGAAGGTGGGACAACTTGAAGCAGGGAGGGAGCTTCCAGGTTATAGGTAGATAAGAGGCAAATAGTTGCATTATTTTGAATTTCTGATTAGCATCTCCAGAGGAGGCGATCAGATATGTGTTTATCTCAGCAGAGGGGTGACTTTAAATAGAATAAGAGGCAGGTTTGCCCTGAGCAGTTCCCAGCTTAAATTTTCCCTTTAGCTTAGTAATTTCCTTTATTTTCCTTTCCTATCATACTATAGTAGAGTAACAACTGCCTTTACCCTCTTAGACCCAAAGTTTTCCCTCTTTGGCTTTCATAGAAGATACATCCTATTCAAATCAGATGTGATTTGCTTTTCTCAAAGTATGGAAAAGAGGAGCTTCAGGATGATTCATTCTTAACGCTGTTCTTCAGACCCAGAGGCGTCTTTCTTTTCATGCGCTCAGCAACAGCCGTTGTTCTGGGGGTAAAGGTGGTGGCTCAGTATGTTCCAGGTGTGCTCTGTCTCATCAGGTCAGCATGTGCCATAAAGTAATTAGAAATCCTGGGGCAAGGAATTGAATGCTGCTATTGAGGGACAGTCCAGGACAGATCTCAGGGACAGAGGCACTAACGCAGTAAGAGTGTAACATTCCGTTCTGTTGGCAGGCTCCAGGCAGGTGGCTGCCACCATACAGCATGTAGGGACTGCCGAAGGTCCTCTGGAATTGTGTGTTGTCTGAGGTGGAACTGTTGTCATGAATGTGGACAAATGCATTACATAATAAAATTTGGTTAAAATTGTCCTTGGTTGGAACCAGAATAATGATAGTAGTTTCAAATCTTAGCTGTACATTGAAAAGCTTAAGTGCCCAATGCTTAGGTGACATACCAGGACCTGTGAATGAGAATCTCTGGGGCTGGAACATAGGAATCTGTTTTTTTTTTTTTTCTTTTAAAGATCCCCGTGTGATTCTAGTGGGCAGCTGAGATTGAGAGTAGCTGTTCTTTGGAAATGTTTATCAGATGCATGATCCGCATCCTGTCTGCACATACATGGAACTGTGAATTGTTGCTTGTTTCATTTTCCTGCAGTATTTCTTTTGTTTTCCCAGCTAGTTTTAGCAAATCTAGAGGCAAATAGGTGCATTTATCAAATACATAATTATAGCAGTTGTCAAAAAAGATAACTCACCTGCCAAGGCTTTGTTGAGGGGATTCTTGAGTTTTAAGAGAAGTTGGATAAGAAATCCTCTAGTATTCTGAGGGCCCAAAACTCAGTGATTTAGACTTCATTGGGGCTGAAATCTGTCTTTAAGCCGGTAATATGTCAAGCATCTGTTTGTACTGTGACTTTTATGTCTTTACATTTTTTTCTGATAAAAAGAAGTATCTTTTTTTTTAATTATTATAAGTCCTGGGACATATGTGCAGAATGTGCAGGTTTGTTACATAGGTATACATGTGCCATGGTGGTTTGCTGCACCCATCAACTCATTATCTACATTAGGTATTTCTCCTAATGCTATCCCTCCCCTAGCCACTCTCTGTCCTCACAGGCCCTGGTATGTGATATTCCTCTCCCTGTGTGCATGTGTTCTCATTGTTCAACTCCCACTTATAAGTGAGAACATAAAGTGTTTGGTTTTCTGTTCCTGTGTTAGTTTGCTGAGAATGATGGTTTCCAGCTTCATCCATGTCCCTGCAAAGGACATGAACTCATCTTTTTTTATGGCTGCGTAGTATTCCATGGTGTATATGTGCCACATTTTCTTTATCCAGTCTGTCATTGATGGGCATTTGGGTTGGTTCCAAGTCTTTGCTATTGTGAACAGTGCCGTGATAAACATATGTGTGCATGTGTCTTTATAGCAGAATGATTTATAATCCTATGGGTATATACCCAGTAATGGGGTTGCTGGGTCAAATGGTATTTCTGGTTCTAGATCCTTGAGGAATCACCACACTGTCTTCCACAATGGTTGAACTAATTGACACTCCCACCAACAATGTAAAAGCATTTCTGTTTCTCCACATCCTCTCCAGCATCTGTTTCCTGACTTTTTGATGACCCCCATTCTAACTGGTATGAGACGGTATCTCATTGTGGTTTTGATTTGCATTTCTCTAATGACCAGCGATGATGAACTTTTTCTCATGTTTGTTGGCTGCATAAATGTCTTCTTTTGAGAAGTGTCTGTTCATATCCTTTGCCCACTTTTTGATGGGGTTGTTTTTTTTTTTCTTGTAAATTTGTTTGAGTTCTTTGTAGATTCTGGATATTAGCCCTTTGTCAGATGAGTAGATTGCAAAAATTTTCTCCCATTCCGTAGGTTGCCTGTTCACTCTGATGGTAGTTTCTTTTGCTGTGCAGAAGCTCTTTAGTTTAATTAGATACCATTTGTCAATTTTGGCTTTTGTTGC
>NW_012111808.1:7001180-7005915 GCF_000951035.1 Colobus angolensis palliatus | reverse complement strand
GTAGGTTGCCTGTTCACTCTGATGGTAGTTTCTTTTGCTGTGCAGAAGCTCTTTAGTTTAATTAGATACCATTTGTCAATTTTGGCTTTTGTTGCCATTACTTTTGGTATTTTAGTCATGAAGTCTTTGCCCATGTCTATGTCCTGGATGGTATTGCTTAAATTTTCTTCTAGAGTTTTTATGGTTTTAGGCCTTATGAAGAACAAGCACCTTCTATTGAAGCTATTTTAGCTCTGTAGATTGGCTTTCCTTTGTGACTAATTCACTTTGGTCAATCCATGTTATTGATTTTTTTTCTCTGTTTACATCTGTTCAAAATTTCATACAGTAACGCTACAACTACCTCGTTTGTTGAACCAGTAATACACATGGGGTGTGTGCCTATGTACAGGCATAGATTTGTCTTTTATATCTCTGCTCATTTATTCGTGGATACATATGGAATTGATTCTTAAGAATCCACAAATTCTTATTAACACTTCTTTCTACTGGCAGACAAATTTAAGCATATTTTCATCAAATGTAATCTCAAATGTCTGGGGTAGACTTTATGATTCAGCTTAAGAAACTGGGGAATAGCAGAAGTGCCATCAATCGGGGCAGCTTAACCTAGTCCCTTGTGTCTTTCCAGGGGGCTTTCCTTTTATTAAATTAATCTTCAAACCCCCTCTGCACTGCCACACTTGGTTTTTGTTGGAGAGAAAACCAACTCCAGCTGGAACTGCTGCCTGGAGACTTAGAGCAGCCTCTGAGGTTGAGCTGCCATCTGGTGACCCTGCAAACGCTTTTCTCCCTAAGTTCACATTGGCCCCAAGCATGTGTTCAATGCTCAGCCTTTTCTCTCTCAAACTTCACCATCCCTTTCCCATTTTCTTCTAGATCCAGGACAGCTAAACACTCTCAGAAACACACCTACCACAAACACTTCTGCGTCTCCACAAACACAAGTTCACATAAGGACCCTTCGGAGAAGGAAATAAAGTATTGAATTTCTTTTATGTGCCAGCCAGCTGGGCTTTAGCTTAGTATCAGGTTTTCTTTCGGTCCTGAGCATATAGGCATATCTGTGTCTAGAGTCAAGTTCAGAGAAAGAAGAGATTAGAGAGGAGTCAGAAAAAAATCTCGTTCAGGTGGGCAAAACCCACTATGCAGACTTGCTGGTATTCTCACTTCAAAAGACAGCAAACAGATCTTTAGGGAAAGGCACAGTCTGAGCGAGACATGCATGGATTCCAAACAAATGGATGCATTTCAGCTCCTCTTTGTTTCTGAAGTCATTTGTTTGGCACCAAGACAGAAGCATTGGAGGGTGCGGCAGGTTGGCAGAGCAAGTAGACAGGGCATGGCTGGGTAAAGAAACCACATGCAAGCCTCACTCACAGCTCACCATTGTGGGGGAGGCAGCAAAGCAATTTAATTCCACATTTAGTCACAATCAAAGGCAGAAAGGGGCAGCTTTTAGTCTTATGCCTTTGTTCACTACAGCTTTGCCCCAGTCATAAACACCTAGGTTTTTCACAAGTCTTAGACATTGTTCCCATTTAACATTGATATTTCTACTAAAGCTGTTTATTGACAAAAATATTTACAGACTTGAATATTTTCCTAAATGTCAAGTATAATGAGCTACTTTAAAAACAGCCATCTGAATGGTACAGCCATTTCGGAAAACACTAACATTCTCTTATGAAGTTCAAGTGACCTGGCAGCTCTGCTCTTGAGTACCCAAGTGAAACGAAAACTTTTCTTCACACACACTCACAAAACTTGTATGCAAATATTTATAGCAGCTTTACTTGTAACCTCCAAAACCTGGAAACAAGCCGATTGCCTTTCATGTGTGCTGTTATGGTATATCCACAACATGAACACTAACTCGGCAATAAAAAGGAACATAAACTCATGAATGGATCTTAAATGCAAGAACACGAATGGATCTTAAATGCATGATGCCAAGTGAAAAAGGCCAAATGCAAAAAGATTAGAAACTACTGTATGATTCCACTTATGTGGAATTCTTACAAAGGAAAAATTAGAGAAAAGCAATCAGTGTTTGCCTGGGACTGGAGGGGAAGGGATTAACTAAAGGGACATGTGGGGTTAGGGTGGTGTTCTGTATCTAGATTGTGATGGTAGTTACTGGCTGTATACTTATTGATTCCAGCAGAACTCTATCTATGTGAAATTGGTGAGGTGGGAGGGGCTCTTACCCGTTATGACCTGCTCTGGGCATGAGAATTGTAGCTGCCAATGTGGATTATGATCAGTCTTCCAGATGATTACCTCTAGTCACCACAACTTAGGACTGTATCAATAATGGTCAAAGGATTGGTTAAGAAAGCCTGAAGAAAGACTGCATGAAATGAGAACTTTCCAGCGAACTTAAGCATAATATTCACAAGACTCTACAAGGGTCAACTGGTCTTTATTCTCTTTCTCCTCTCTCTCAAATTCTGCCATCCTTTGTCAGCATTGATCGTATTTTGTTAGTCTGTATTACATATTAATTTCTAGTATCAAAATCCTGACTATATTTGAACATTTTCAGTCTGAGGACACTTTTATTAAAATATCTCATCATGATTCCTGTAGGTTTGTCCCGAATGCTGGCTGGCAGCTTTGTGGATAACCTAGAAGAGTGCACTTTCCCCTTGACCTTGCTCTGCTCTTTCACCTTTTGCCCTGTGATCTACACCTGGTGCAGTCTGCCTCCTTGCATGTTTTGCGTGAATTCTGTAGCAGGTAGGAGTGTGGATTAGTTTGCTAGGGCTGCCGTTAAGAAGTGCCACCAACTGGGTGGCTCATAGAGGAGAGATTTATTGTCTCGTAGTTCTAGAGGTTGAAGTCTTGAGATCAAGGCATCAGCAGAGTTGGTTCCTTCTGATGACTGCGTGGAAGATTCTGTTTCAGGTCTGTCCCCCACCTTCTGCAGGTTTGCTAGCCATCTCTGGTGTTCCTTGGTGTTCAGGAGAATCGCCCCAATCTCTGCCTTCATCCTCACGTGGTGTTTTCCCTGTGTGCCTGTCTCTGCATCCAAATTTCCCCCTTTTTGTGTGGATGGGATTAGAGGCCCACCCTTCTTCAGTATGACCTCGTCTTACTAATTACATCTACAACAACCCTAGTTTTCAAATGTCACATTCTGAGGTCCTGAGGGTTAGGACTTCCACATGGATGAATTTTAGAGGGACATGATTCAACCCATAACAGAGTGTATTAATTCTTTTTAACAGGAGGAAGAGTCATCTACCTAGAGGTATAAGCTGAAGTCTGTCCTCACCCCAGGCAAACACATGGATGCCACAAGACCTATGTAACAAAGCTAAACACCTTGCCAGTGTAACAGAGAATATCCCTGCAAATCTGCTTCATGAAAGTTACATTAGCCAGCACATTTTTTATTTCAACTTTCTTCCTCAAAAATAGAGTTTGAAGTTATATTTTTGTGGAATATATGTGTAGAGTTAAGATGAAATAACTTTTGGGAGGAAGTTTGTGAAATCAGTTCATGGTTTTGACCCAATTTATAACGAGCCATGTTAGGGCAATATAATTTCTACTGCAGTGTTGTAGATATAGACCCCGTTTCTCTAATACACCACATTGGCCTTTCATTTCCTGTAAGTGTGGTTTATTTATGGTACAACTGTGAGCTTATATTTCACATCTTCAGTTTCTTTCAACTAAATTATTGGAAGTTCTAAACTAAACATACTTTTTAGACAACTAACTATATTCTTCAAAAACATTGCATTGTGGTCAGTTGCAGAATCACTGTGTCTAATCTAGACTCACTGAAAAAGCCATCTAACATTATTATAATCAGATCGCATGGGAGGCACTAGTATGAACCAGTGATGCCTAAACTCTGAATTATGTCAGGAGTTACTGGTCCCCTGGGTGTAGCCTTTTTTAGTCCCAGCTGCCGTTCCATTTGTGCCTCGTAGATAGAACATGTCCTGTTTGAAATGAGGGAAAACTGAAGAACCAGAAGAGCATTTAGAATGGTAATTATTTTGAAGATTTTGACAGTTCATTCATTTAGCAAAAATATATTTAATACCTATTACATGAAACTATTTTAAAAATCAACATTTCCTGTCCTTGAGATTCTCCTGATGAAATGGGAAAGCTAGGTATGTAAATAGATGAATCATTTAATGTACCAAATGGAATCATGGAAGCATAAGTTAAGTTCTGTAGCATTCTGGATGTTTAAGGCAGTGACTCTAACTTGTAGTAGTAATAGTACGGCAGTATCTCCATTTTCTACTTGTGAAGGTGTGGGCAGTAGGATTTAAGATAATTCTTGTAAGTTCCTTGATTTTGTTTTTTTTCTCTGCACTTTCAACCAAGTTATTTCAACTAAAGTGGTGAGAAAAGAATAGTGCGAATGTCTTGGAGACTTTGGGTTAAACAGTAGGGTTGGGGACTGGATATTGGTCAGGAGTCCTCAGAAAAACAGAACCAACAAGATATCTAGAAAGAGTGGTTTATTTTAAGAAATTGGCTCACACAACTGGTGGTGCTTTGTAAGTTGAAACAGAAGGTAAGCTGGAGATTGAGGTAAGAGCTGATGTTGCAGTCTTGAGTCTAAAGACTGGAAACAGGCAGATTTTGTGTTACCGTCTGGAGATAGAAGTTTTTCTCCAGTAAGCCTCAGTGTTTGCTCTTAAGGTCTTCAACTGATTGCATGAGGCCTATCATATATATGTGTGTGTGTGTGTGTGTGTGT
>NW_012111808.1:6784011-7001130 GCF_000951035.1 Colobus angolensis palliatus | reverse complement strand
GTGTATGTGTGTGTATAAAATCTCATTTTGTGATCTCATTTATATAATTAGTGCATAGGAAGTATAAAGTTGAGAGAATTATGTCAAATGATGATTGTCTGAATAGGATTAAAGAGGAATTTACCCTTCATTCTTTATGCATTTCTATAAAATGTGAGTTTTGTGTAACTTTGTATTAAACTTGTAAATATAAATGGAACAGTTTCAAAAGGAAAGTTTTAGAGTTAAGAGGAAATCAGGCTTTAAGCTGCTGATAGTTATAAAGATTGTCTTTATGTGGCTCCCAGAGTCAGATTGCCCTGGGAAGAATGTCTTACCATCTCAGGCTTGTCCTGCTTCTGCTGTTCACATACCTCTTCTTAGGCAGCCTTCTGGAACTTTCTACTCAGCATAGGTTCATCACTCCAGATGGTTATTCTCATGTCTATGCTGCTGTTCATGCTAGTCTCCCTTCCTGAGAAACCTTCCCTCCTCCACTTCACTTATTCAGGCCCACTGTTCATCACATTCCTTGCCCCAGCTTGCCCAGCCAATGCCGTTTCCCCTCTAAACATCAAGGTACCCATGATTTGGGGTTATGATCACAAACAACTCTGGTACATTTGTGGAAATGTTGCACATGTTTTACTGACTTGTCAATCCTAAGTTCCCTTGTTGGGAAGAACTGGCTTCTGATAATCTTTTTTTTTTTTTTTTTTGACGGAGTCTCGCTCTGTCGCCCAGGCTGGAGTGCAGAATCCTGGCTCACTGCAGCCTCTGCCTCCCAGGTTCAAGTGGTTCTGGTGCCTCAGCCTCCTGAGTAGCTAGGACTACAGGTGCATACCACCATGCCTGGCTTATTTTTGTACTCTTAGGAGAGACAGTTTCACTATGTTGGCCTGGCTGGTCTTGGAACTCCTGGCCTCAAGTGATCCACCCGCCTTGGTATCCCAAAGTTCAGGGATTACAGGTGTGAGCCACTGTGCCCAGCCCTATCCACATTATTAAAGGCAGTATACTTTATTCAAAGTCTACTGATACTGGATGTTTGTCACATCTTAAAATATCTTTACAGCAACACTTAGACTAATGTTTGTCCAAACAACTGGACACCTTGGTCTAATCAGATTGACACATAAACTAAAACCATCGTAGGGGCACACACGTATGTGTACTCTTTAATGTCTTCAAGATACTGCCCCCTGAATGAAGCACAAATGTTCTGAGAAGTTGTAGTTTATTCTTGTGAAAATGGTCCTGGGATTCAGTTTCAGCTGCCTGCCCTCTGAAAGCTGTCCCTGCCTCCCTATTAAGCAAACATATCTATATTTGCTAAACTTTGAAAGTGAATAAGGTTAATCAACCAGTAGAAATTATCCTGACTGATTTACGTATTTTGACATTTCTCATAAAGCAGATTTTTTGAACAATGTGATATAAAACTGTGATAGAGGATATTAAGAAGGAAAACTATTATCTAGTGATTTTCTTCCTTGAAGTATTTCATTTGGAAGCATGATCAAATCAATCTCTGGTAAAGTCTACATTGTGCCATTTCACATGGTTTTAATTATGTTACAAAAAAACCATATGATATTCTAGAATCTCAAAAAATCGATCTGTAATAACAGGAAATCCAGGACCTTTTTTATTTAGTCTCTTTATAACAACAATTGGTTCCAGCTTCACAGGGCAAGGGGGAAAAAACCCATAAAATTTGTGACAGCTACAATAATACTGCCTTGGCTCCATTAAACTCAAAAGCAAGCTGACTGAGGGATTGATTTGATACTGCAAGACATTTTGAAAAAACATGTGTTCACTCACTGTCATGGGCTTCAGGGTTTATTTCATTTCATGCTCAGTAACTACGAAAATGCCAGCAAATGACAAGTAAAAAATTCTTTTCATTTTTGTTTTCTTCCTCAGATACCATGTCTGCCAAAACAACGACAACAAAAACCCATTTTGGTGTCAATCTTTGATCACTCTGAAAAGGATGTAGGCTGTTCCTAGGTTTTTCCAGAGATTAAAAAGTAGACTAGAATTTCCAGTAGTCTAAAGGGTGAACTGTGTCTGAACAACATTTGCCACCAACTCTCATTAAAATCCAGATCGATGAGCCCCACCCCTAGAGTTTCAGATTCAGTAGGTCTTGGGTGAGGCCTGAGAACTTGCATTTCTGATTCCAAAGTAGGGATCATACTTTGAGAGAATGACTCTTCTGTATGTATGAGACTGACTGCTGTTATACTCAGAAGTGGGAGGGTGAATTTCTGGCTGAACTCATATGTTACAGCTCAGCAGTGGACTTACTCTTGTGATGGAGCATGAAATTGAAGCAATATGGCTCCCAGCTGAAGGATCAGCTTTATGGGATTCAGGCCCAGGGCACTGCTAGGGGACCATGTGAATGACAGAGGCTCTGATGTCTCGATTTTCATCCTGGTTGGTGGGCAGCCTAGGGGACATCCGGCTCTCCTGGAGCCAGTGTGCTGGGATTCCACTCTGATTCCCTGGCTCAGCAGCAGTTCTGCCCTTTGTCCTTTCTGAAAACCTCGCACACAGAGCAGTTTAATATCACGTTAATGAGCTGCCTGAAGTCCCTGGGAGGTCCTGCCCCGCACCCGCCAGCACATCTCCAAGGATGATTTCCCTTTCATTTTCTGGGAGGTCACTGCCCTGGCAATGTCGCAGAAAACTCTGCTTCCCCTCACTGTGATCTCAGGGATCCTGGTAACTAGTCTTGCTCATAGCTGTCTGGAGCTTACGTCAAATCCAAGAGAATGTATGCAAAGTCTCTCAGAATCCAGAACTGTTACAGCCAGCAGACCAGAGACAGGCACAGTGTCCTTAGACTTCATTGATGGCCCTCATCAAAAACTGGTGGCTGACTAGCTTAAGTACTGGCCTTGAGGCCTGGCTTTCAAAGCCCCTCCCCACAGAGCAAATGGTCTGAGGGTGGCCCCACTTGACCTCACTAAACGTTTTGTGTCTCTTTTGTGTGGATTCATGTTCCCTAGCACCACCTTATTGTTCCTCTCCCTTGTGGGTTGTGCTTGATGGCAGCATTGGTCAGTTGCATGCAGCTTCCGACTTCATTATTCATATCAGAGTGATCCAGCAGAAATTCCCTCTCGCAGGCTAGATGTAAGCTCCTAAAGGAAATGAGTATTCTTTATCCTTTGCTGTTTCCCACCACATCTAACACAGTATGGAGCATGTGTTCAGGAAGAGCTTGTCAAATGACAGGCAAATGAAGAGTAACAGATCTTCAAAAGTAGAAAATGCCTTTGATTATTCTGCTTAAGAACGAAAGAAGTTGTAGCATCTGGCATTATCTGGGTAGTGATACCTGCCTAAGAAAAGGGAGCTGAGGCGGGTACAGTGGTTCACTCCTCTAATCCCAGTGTTTTGGGAGGCCCAGGCAGGAGGATCATTTGAGGCCAGGAGTTTAAGACCAGCCTGAGTAACAGAGTAAGACCCCATCTCTACAAGAACAAAATTAGCCTAGGCATGGTGGTGCGCACCTATAGTCTCAGCTACTTAGGAGGCTGAGGTGGGAGGACTGCTTGAACCTGGGAGTTTGAAACTGTAGTAGGCTGTGATTGATTGAGCTGCTGTACTCTAGCCTGAGCCACAGAGCAAGACCCTGTCTCTCTCTTTTTTTTAAAGGGCTGGAGGGGGGAGGTGAATTGCTAAAAATAACATCTGTGTTCAACATTGTGTAAATAAAAATTTGGGCTTTGTGCCTCATTTTGACTCTAATTTACTAGATGTGGTATTTCAGCTACTTCCTCTTTGACATTCTGTTTTCTTATCTGTAAATTGGGAATTTTATCTAGCTTGCAGTGCTATTGCAAAAATTAAAGGAATTGATGAATAGATGCAAAAGATGAATCAACTAATAGATAGTTCATGCCTTCTGAATTCTAATAGGTGCTCAAAAGTATCTGTTTTTATTACCAGATGTACCATTTTTAGGACAGACTGCTAGTAAAATTGGCATCAGGTGAAGTAACAGATTTAGAGGGGGTCTTGGGTTTCCGGCAAGCTGGTGCAAGAAAGTGCTTACTTAATGGACCAGAGCCAACCCAGCCCTTATGAGACAGATGCTATCGCTTTCTAGATGGGGTTGCTGGAGGGAGAGCCAGGCTTGCTGGGGAGCCACTCAGGTGAGGAGAATTGTTTGAATAAAAGGAGAGAACGGAATCGAACATCATTCGGAGATAACCTGAGATGCACCCCTCTGCAGAGAGGAAATGGAAGTAGGTTTAAGAGTGGGAACAGCCTGTGAACAGAGACGGTCCATGAATGTAGTGAATGAGAGCACACTCAGGCAGGACTAGGGTGGAGGTGGCAGGTGGGAGGTTTAGTTAGCAAGATGTCCCTGGATGGAGAGAACTCATGGCCTGCCCATGTCCTTTATGTGTGAATCAGCTTTCTGTGGCACTGTAGCCTACGACAGTGGTAAGCACACTGTTCACTCTCACAGATGGGCAGAGGTGTCCAAGTGACCACCTGCAGGGCTCACCTTGGCTCAATGCGCTCCCTTCTGAGAAGCTGAGGCCAGCACTTGGGGAAGGAGACACATGCCCATCTGATGAAATTCAGCTGGACTGGGCTGCCTTCAGCATGCACTGTTTTTGTTCTGTGCAGGTGAACTGAGCAGATGCAGCCTGCCTTCTGAAAGGCTAGCTCCAAGTTGCTTTAGTTTAGCCATCTTCTCCTTAGTTCTCATGATCAAGAAAGGCAGTAATCAGAAGGCTTATGTTATTAGAGAGTCTCTTGAAACCTTGCTAAGTAGACAAGTAAATAGCCCATTGATTTCTTCTTGGAGGCCACATGGAAAAAGGTGCTCAGAAGTCTGTTCACCAATACTCTGTGCTAGCTCCTTTCGAGAAGTGTTGGGGAGAAATAAAACCAAGTGCTTTCAATCACATCTGTACTAAACTTCCCACTCACCTCTCTGGCTGTCCTGGTCCATTTACATGGTCTGTGCAGTAGCTAGAGGCAGGGATCTTATAAAGCACACGAGTAGCTTGTGAGAAGACAGCATTGTTACAGCAGGGCAGAACCTCACATTCTGCCAAAAAAAAAAAAAAAATTGGGACTCTTATTTCTGCCAGATAATTTGAGATATCAGGACTTGGAGACATTCAGGTTTGGAAAGTGCTGGAAGAACCCCTATAGAAACCCACTTTTGCCCTGAAAAGGATTCTCCTAACTGTGGTTCTCTCTATATGAATTCAGACTTAAAAAAAATAGAAAAAGAATAGCTACCACAGCGACTTCTAAGAATCTATAAGCAAGAAGAAAGTTCAAAAACAAATGAAGAAAATTTTAAAATAGGACAATTTAAAGATAGCATTAGGAAAGGGATGGATGCTTCTATATGTGATATGTGTCTGCTGATAAAACCTGGAAGGAGTTGTTGGGTCTGCTTTAAATCTGCATGCTATTGGCAATGACTTTCATGCACGATAATCTTTATCCCAGTCAGTAACAGAGCAGTGTGGTGGTGGTAGTGAGCAAAGTCACGTAGTTGGCAAGTCTTGAATAGAGTTTCAGACAATTTAGGCAGAGCATAGGATTTCATCAGCCCTGGAAAATGATACACAGAAGGGGTGTCAGTGACCAGCAGAGCATGGGTCACTGATAGAATTGCTACATTAAAACACGATCCACTTGGGTTGCAGCGTGGGATGGGTCTTGAGGTGGAGTCAAGGAAAAAGCATGACTGCAATCATTTACTTCCCATCACTGTCTGCTGGATTTCCCCACTAGCTGACTTAGGCACACAAGCAAGAAATGTCTGATGAAATAGAGTAGATAAAAGAAAATGCGGCCAGGCACAGTGGCTCACGCCTGTAATTCCAACACTTTGGGAGGCCAAGGCAGGTGGATCACCTGAGGTCAGGAGTTTGAGACCAGCCTGGCCAACATGGCGAAACCCCATCTCTACTAAAAATACAAAAAATTAGCTGGGTATGGTGGCGGGTGCCTGTAATCCCAGCTACTTGGGAGGCTGAAGCAGGAGAATCGCTTGAACCTAGGAAGCAGAGGTTACAGTGAGCCGAGATGACGCCACTGCACTCCAGCCTTGGCAATGAGAGCAAAACTCCATCTCAAAAAAAAAAAAGAAAAGAGAAAGAAAATGCGTTTATAAACCTCTTTCAATAAATCCAGAACATCATGACAAGAGGAGACCTTAGAAATCACCTAATCCTTTCACCTCTTTGCTTACAGATAGAGGGGAAATAATCTGCAAAATGATTTGTGGTCCTAACATGGTAGCTTTATGAGGCTTGTCCTTTAAGAAGAATTCTACATAGTTTATCTTAATTGTTCATTTCACCCTGACTTTCATCTTTGTTCTCTCTCAACGTCTTATGAGGCTTTAGAGATTTTTTTGGTAGCTAAACATTCCAGGAAGCAGCCATCCTTTTTTTTCTTGGGGGTTGGGGCAGCAGTGGGGTGGGGTGTGGAATGAAAGAGAGAGTGGTGATAGCATTTAAGAAGCAAATGTTAGCCAGCTGCAATGTCAGTGGTAGTATTTCTTAATAGCAGGATTTAGGGACTTTATTAATATGTTCAGATAAGATTAGTGGCATTTGCAAACATGATCTTTGGCAATCTACACCAGAACAGAACAGCTCAGTTCCTTTCTCAAGACAGTTGAGCACTTCTTTCCTACTTTATCAGTGCCTTTTCCAAACAATGCCTGAAGAGCATGTGTTAAGGATAAATCTGGCGATTTAAAGTTACAGTTGTTTCATGTCATGGTACTTCCATCATCTTAGGTTGACTTTTAATTTTTTTTTAATTTTTCCTTCCATTTTATAGCTTTTCTAAAGATAGTTTTAATTAGGGTGAGTGGTAGATTGTGCCTATGAGCCTATTAAGCAAGCCTGTTTCATATTGCTTCCCTGCTGGAAATTTTCTCTCAAAGATGGTTGCAAGAGACAAGTGACTGACCCAGGGACTTTATTTAAATAATGAAAATGGATATGTTATGAATGGCCCTGGAAGAGACATTGTGTGCCACTCTGTGGGTGGAAAGAAAATGGTACTGTGGTGAAATGATGTGGAAACCATGCATCTGATTGATTTGCTGACCTGCTGCCTGCAGGGCACCCTAGTAGCCACGGTTGCTGTTGCAGTGTGTGTCCTGGGTATTTCACTCTCAGTTACCAGATATGGTTTTTCCTTATTTACTGTTCTGTCACGCAAGATAACAGAGCCTACTGCAGTGGGCTTTAACACTGCCTTTGGGTCTCCAAGGTCAGAAGTAGTGACTTGGGGTCTTTGGCAATGCATATGGGGGCAGGGGAGTTCAAGAGCCCTGAAGTAGCCTGAAAAGATGCACCTTAGACTATTTTATGCATTCGGTTGAGTTTTGCATTCGATTTTCTTTGGGGAGAAAAAAGCTTTAAAACCCAGCAGTATGTTTGAGAAGAGAACAGGCTGTTTATCTATACCGTTCTGGAAAAAAAAAAAAAAAATCTAGTGACAACCCATCTTCCCTCTTAGCTGCAGGGTCTGGGATTTTGCACAGTGCTTGATGGTTAAAAGGGCCCTGTGCTTAGTTTAATGCTTTGCTGTCACCATCTTGAAAATTCTTAATTTTTTAAATGAGGTGTCCCACAGGTTCATCTTGCACCGGGCCAGGCAAATTACAAAGCTGGTCCTAATTCTAAGGTCAGGCATGGTGTGCAATAGGCCTTAGCGGGGCCTGGTGTGGGGCTGGGCTGTAGAGAGTGAGTTATGGACACTGTGGCCCAGACTGCCCCTCGCCCCTGATTACCCAGCCTGAATGACGGCTCTTTGTCTACCTCCTACCACATCTTTCTTGCTGTGGACCCAACACAGCCCTTGGCAGCTCTTCTCTGATGCTCTTCATTGAGGACCAGATCTTGTTCCCCAGTCCTGTACCATTGGCTGGAGCCCTATTTTGAACAAAACACTTCCTAGAACTCTGACAGCCTTCATCTGACTAAACCCCAGCCGTGGCCGTTCTCTTTTCTACTTCCCTCCCTCCCCTACCTACCTACATTTTTGACACTCAAAGTTAACCAAGAAGACCACAAGCATGACAAACTCCAGAGTGGACTCCTGGTGCTCCCCTGAAGGGTGGCCCTTGCCTCTGCCTGACTGTTCTCCCCTATGCTCACTTCTTTCTTTCTCCTGCAGGGGCTTGTGTTAACTGAGCCCATCATGAGCAAGGGAACAAGGCTGACTACTCGACTCTGTTGCAGTGATCATGCTGGATTTTCCAAGCCATCATGTTTATGGGTTTTAGCTGAGATTCATGTGACTGATGCTTGAACATATACTTTGCACTCCCCCCGCTGATGGCCTTTAAATCCCTCCTAGATCTATTCTTCGTGTTTTACTTCTACCACCATGGACCAAGGCCAGGCTGCCGTCAATCACTTTGACCTTGCATTAGCCTTTCTCAATGGTCTTCAGTTTCTCCTCTCCCCAGCCAACCTCATATGGCTTCAGTGTTCATGGCCTTCATTCTAGCTGCAGTATTTGAACACACCCTCTGTCCAGGAGACTGTGCCAGGTGCTATGGAAGACATAGATGTTCACGCAAATCCCAAAGACTTCATAATATAGTTGGTAAGATCAGTGAAATACAAGCCAGTTAGTAATAGACACTTTCTGAAGGGTACAAAGGAAGTGCTGAAGACATTGTCATATATTTAGGTTGTTTCTAGTTTTCTCATTACATATACTAGTATAGAACTGGTTCAATGACCATGATCTAGTCATATGATGAAATAACATGCAGCTATATGTACTAATAATGGAAAATATTCAATATATACAAAGTACAAATAGAGTGTATGTGTGTGTATAAAATCTCATTTTGTGATCTCATTTATATAATTAGTGCATAGGAAGTATAAAGTTGAGAGAATTATGTCAAATGATGATTGTCTGAATAGGATTAAAGAGGAATTTACCCTTCATTCTTTATGCATTTCTATAAAATGTGAGTTTTGTGTAACTTTGTATTAAACTTGTAAATATAAATGGAACAGTTTCAAAAGGAAAGTTTTAGAGTTAAGAGGAAATCAGGCTTTAAGCTGCTGATAGTTATAAAGATTGTCTTTATGTGGCTCCCAGAGTCAGATTGCCCTGGGAAGAATGTCTTACCATCTCAGGCTTGTCCTGCTTCTGCTGTTCACATACCTCTTCTTAGGCAGCCTTCTGGAACTTTCTACTCAGCATAGGTTCATCACTCCAGATGGTTATTCTCATGTCTATGCTGCTGTTCATGCTAGTCTCCCTTCCTGAGAAACCTTCCCTCCTCCACTTCACTTATTCAGGCCCACTGTTCATCACATTCCTTGCCCCAGCTTGCCCAGCCAATGCCGTTTCCCCTCTAAACATCAAGGTACCCATGATTTGGGGTTATGATCACAAACAACTCTGGTACATTTGTGGAAATGTTGCACATGTTTTACTGACTTGTCAATCCTAAGTTCCCTTGTTGGGAAGAACTGGCTTCTGATAATCTTTTTTTTTTTTTTTTTTTGAGACGGAGTCTCGCTCTGTCGCCCAGGCTGGAGTGCAGTGGCCGGATCTCAGCTCACTGCAAGCTCCACCTCCCGGGTTTATGCCATTCTCCTGCCTCAGCCTCCCAAGTAGCTGGAACTACAGGCGCCCGCCACCTCGCCTGGCTAGTTTTTCATATTTTTAGTAGAGACGGGGTTTCACCATGTTAGCCAGGATAGTCTCGATCTCCTGACCTCGTGATCCACCCATCTCGGCCTCCCAAAGTGCTGAGATTACAGGCTTGAGCCACCGTGTGCGGCCAGTAATCTTTTATGTCCTCAGTGGCATGAGAATTCTGTGTTGCTAGTAGGCATTCAACAAAGACTTGGTGACTGGAACCATAGCCCTGGTGCTGGGCTTCCAGGCATCCACTGAAGCTGATCCACATATACCAGCAGGGTCCTTGCCCTGTGGGGTCTAGTGCTTCTCAGCCTCTGGTGCCCTTTGAGCCTGCCTGAGGAGGCCCACAGCCAAAATCAAATAATGATGTTATTTTCCTGATTCACAGGAAAAAAAAAATGGCTGAATTATTACTTCAGTTTTTCTATAATTTTGTAAATACCCTGGATGCTTACTACTGATAGTCTGCTTCCAAATGTTGGCCAGATGGCCAAATGAATGCACAAGTAACAAATATTATTTTAAAAAATGAAGAACAGCTGATTGTGCTTATTTTAACAGATTAGTTCTCTCCTTCCCCCTAACCCCCATCCACATATATTCTAACAAGCAGAGTTGGGGTTTTATATTGGAAACAATATTGCATCTTGTGTCTCTCGCTCAGTCCATGCCTGGACCTGCACCTTTACGTCTGCAGTTGCCATTTGATGTTCTGGCACTTCACCCACCTGGTGGGGCTGAAAGGGTTGCATTGCTTTCTTCTGTCACCCTAGTCTAATCATGGATACATATTTCATCAGAGAAGAAAAATACATAATCTCATAAACGTGCCAATAGTCTTATTTCTGTTTTCGGCTTAAGCAATCCGTGACTTATATGGAAGACTCCTTTCCCTGAACACTATCACTCAAACTGGGAAATGAGAGAACTGAAACAAGTAAGAGATTGAAACCTCTAAGGCGGCCTGGCCACAGGCTCAGCAATGGCATGGAGGACATAGAGACACGTGTGGCCACAACACGTGAGGGAGGCTTTCCACACCCCCTGCATGAAGGCCACTGAATTAGGGACAACTGAGTGCTCAGGGAGCTTTCAGTAACCCCAGATGAGGGGGTGTGCCAGTAGCTCATGAGGTACTCTTGACCCCAGCCAGAGCTAGGATGGGCCAGGAAGTAACAGGTAACAAACGTGTACTGTGGATGGGAAAAACACCTGGATTCTGGACAGAGCGTATGCATGTACACATCCCCTCGAAGTAACTCAGGTAGAAAGCAGGTTTATTGAAAAGATCAGGGGACTGTCATGGAGATGGAGTATAGGAAATCAATTCCCATGTGAACTGTAACTCATCAGGCAGGCCCACATTATGTCCATTTCTCCATCTCTCTGGAGCCACAAGGTCTGTTGTCTCTGCCTCTTTCTCTACAGCTGGTTGATTTTCTAGTCTCTGAAGTGTATCAGTTTGTCCATGGTGGGAAAGGATTACCCTCCTCTTTAATTCTGATTTCACATTGCTCAGTTTCTTAGTTAATAGTCTAAAAAGGTAGATTGTGATTGGTTCCTGGCTTACCAATGGATTTGTTTTACTGTGGGTCAGGTGTTCATGCCTAGCCAGTCAGCTTGTGTGTTTGCATGTGTGTATATACACACACATGAAAGACCATACTAAAAGGACTAAGGGAGGTAGTGGATTGTTGATAGAATTTCACAGTTTTAACCTTATCTTTATGTGTAAGTATTATTTAAAGCAGTCAGTAAATAACTCAAGTTTACAAATCATGACCTTGGCTTAAACCTAGACCTATTTTCTCTGCGTACATACTTGTTAGATCTGGGGGTCCAGATCCAGCCCATGCTGAAGGCCGAGGGGAGAGGGTGGGTGAGCAGAAAGAACACTGGGGGCAGGGCAGTAGGCAGATAAAACATGATTTTATTCAGCAGCAGCTCTTCAACAGCTTTTTCAAACTAGCTTTCTCAGCAGCAGCTTACTCTTACACCATCCACCCTGTCTCGGCTGCTTGAGCTGGCCGCCCTCACACACAGCTGCACAGCCGGCTCTCCCTTGCCTTCAGGGTCAGCAGCTTAACTCTTTCTGTGGGCATGAGCAAGCCAAGCAGTGTCCTTGCTCCCTCCTGTCGGTCTTGCACATATACCTTACATTCCACTCTCTCTTACTCTGGGCGCTAGCGTGCCCGCCATGCAAAACCATGTTGAGCTGAGCCAAGCCAAGCCCCAAGAGCACCTGTACAGTGTCAGTAGGGCAGTTATACCTTTTACAGACGATAGTGGCGTAGGGCCAAGGGATGGCCTTCCCGTGCATGGCTACATGGGAGTTAGAGCCTGCGCTCTAAACTCACTGAGTCACTCTGGCCGGATGTCTGCCTTGGTCTATTCATTGACCAAAGTATGTCCATGTAACTTACACTGCACCCCCTAGGCTGAGGGAGACATAGGGTTTGGACACACAGGTTTGATACACAGGTTTGGCATACAGGCGTGACATAATTTGGGGCATGCAGGCCCAATGCATACACATAGGCTTGGCACATAAGCCTGACACATAAGTTTTGGGCACACGGGCCTGATACATACATAAGCTTTTGGGCACACAGGCCCATTACATACATTAGCTTTGATAAACTGCCCAGCTATTGGCACAGATTACCGTAGGAGTTACCCTTTTGGTGACTGTCATTCACACTGCCCTGAGTTTAGCTCATTAGCTACTCTGTTTACACTTGGTTTTAAACCATATGGTGTCAGTACTAGGCTGGACTGCAGCAGCAGACCCATCTGTCCATGACAGTGACATGGTCATCAAAAGCAAGAAAACTTTATATCCACGCATAGTTTAATAAAGGTATTGTTACTGGTGGAGGGTCTTGACTATGAGTGGTCCAGGTTCTTGGTGTTTTGAACAAAGAATTGGACAAAATGCACAAAGCAATGAAAGAATGAGGCAGCAAAAGCATAGATTTATTGAAACAAAAGTACACTCCACAGAGTGGGAGCAGGCTCAAGCATGTGGCTGGAGCACTGGTGACAGAATTTTCTGGGGTTTAAATCCCCCCTAAAAGTTTCCCATTGGTTACTTGGTTATACCCTATGTAAGTGAAGTAGTGGCCTGTGGTCAATCAGAGGCTGAAGTGAAGTTAAAAAGTTACTACACCCTATGCAAACATCTGACTGGTTGCAGGAGGGGACCAATCAGAGGTACTTTCTATTTCTCATCTGCAACATAGTGGAAAGCAGGGAATTGCAAAGGGAGTAGCCACTGACCCTTTTGTTACTTGGGTAAGGACAGGTGGGGTTTTCCTTTTGACTCAGTTCTAGGAAGTCAGTGCAAATCAGCCTTAAGTTCCCTGCCTCAGTTTGTGTATCAGTTAGGGAATCAGAATGTGTATCAGTTAGGGAATCAGACAAGCAGAAACTGAGTGGTGAGGGATCCTCACACAGTTGTGGGTGCCAACCCTCAAATCAGCAGAGCTGGTATCTGGAGAAGAAAGATGGACTCACCGTGGAGAAAATCAAGGACAAGCTAGTATCCATGCCAGTCTCCCAGAGGCTCTAGGCCTCAGACTTCCACATTGCCTGTGACATGCAGGGGAGGCTGGAGTCCTCTGCTGGGAGCTTCACATGCTGGCCTGGGATGCAGAGAAGTTGAGGAGCTCAGTGGGAGTTAGAGAGACTGGGGCCCAGCTGCTGGCCTGTGAGCTGCACCTGGTGCCCTACACTGACCTTGAGAGTGTGCAAAACCAGGCTGCTGCTGTCTATCATCTTCCAAATCACCCACAAGATACCCCTGATGGCCAGCACTAATGTGAAACATGGCAGGGCTGGGAATGCTGAGAAATACACTTCCAGCTTAGCTGGGCTGATGCAGCACAAATGCAGCAGAGTTTGAAAATGTATAAATATTTCCATAAACAATGCGAACAGCTTTTTCTATTTTAAGCTTAAGCTATTCATAAAATTGACTTGTACGGAATACCTCTTTCCTTGGACATTGCCGCTTCAGTGGGAACAGAAAACCTCAGTGTGGGTTGGAAGAGTTACTAAGACAATGTATTGATTTTTTTTTTCCCAAATAGTTAATTTCAGAACTGATTTTATCCTACTAAAAATACCTGAATCTCTGAGCAGAAAGGCACCCTTTTAATTAAATACCATCACACAGGTCATTGCCTACCCTTCTACTTGAGCCCTGCTGCGGGGACTCTGCTTCCAGCTGCCTTTAATATTGCATAACCCTTTGTCTTCTGCAGCTGGGTCACATTCAATAAGTAATTACAGCACATCTGATTAAGGTCACTCCCAGAGCGTCCATTAGTCATCTGCAGGAAAGAATGCCGAGGAGGCATATGTTACTGCAGGTCACTTTCCCCTGTCCTGCTGATGAGAGCCCTCCTCGCACTCTGTGCTCAATCACGGCCTCCACTTTAATCACTCCTGGAAGACAAAACACAGCTGGGCCCTGAGAACCCCAGGATTTGTCTACAACTCAGATTTGGCTCTGCTGAGATCTCAAGGGCTCATTGAGGACAAGACGCCTTGTCTGTATTTCATGCATTTCCCAAAGCAGCCCACGACAATGCCACAGCAGGTAGGTCAGCCGAGGTGTCATGCATGGCAGGAACCAAGCAGGAGGCTGGATATCAGGAAGGAGGGACAGAGGTCCTGGGCCCCGTTAAGGCTGACATGGGAGCTTGCAGAGCTGAGACCTAGATACCCTCTTCTGCACGAATCCTGAAAAAGATGAGAATCTGAAAGCTCTGAGATCTGTAAAGTGTGCTCTGTTATCAAGGCTATAAGCAGCACAGCTTCCCTCCAGCACTTTCTTTGACACCCCCAATCTCCTGAGCTGTGGGTTTACTGCCAAGATGAAACTTCATTTATAATAAATGGAATTGGTCTGTTTCTTCAGGATGTTTCAACTGTGACTGTAGCATGGACCTTCTTTTATGCAATGTAAAGACCACAGAGTTGCAACATTTATTTTAAACTTCTGCACATTCTGAGCAGCACTGAAGACTTCCACTGTATAACAGCTCTGTAACCGTTTTTTCCCTAAGGAAACTGCATGGCTTTCTTCAAGTCGTTGTCTTAATTTTTCTGAAATAGAAATCCAAGGCTCTAACACAACCAAATTCCTGAATTACGACACTGGACCTGGGCTTACGGAGCAGAGATGGAACATGCCACCTGTTCACAAACACAACTGGAAGAGACAGCAAAAGCCAGAGATGTAGGTCTTGGGGCAGTTTCATAGCCTTGACTATAATGTATCTATTAAAATGTGCCATCAAATTCAGCTCCTTCCCCCGCAATAGAGCTAAGGATCCATATGGTCTTTTAAACTTTTAGTCATTTGAGTACTGAGCAATCTGTGTTTCTCCTTGTCAAAGGGTTTTTAAAATGTAATTTCAAGAAAAAAAGTGTTCCAAATTCTGCGATTATTTACCACCATATGTCTCAGTATTCATGTGGAATGGGTCACATTTTCAATTTACATGTTGAAATATGAAGGACACATACATGCCTGTCTAGCAGGTTGTTGGGGGGAGAATACAATGAATGTTAGAATGAGAGAAATCTAAGGAATCATGTCCCCTGACCGCTAAGTGGCAAAACCAGTTCTTGGCTTACTTCAGGTCTGCTGCTCTATTCTCTCCAGAAAATGGAACATTCTGTTGGAGACCTGCGGTCTGACTACATTCTGAGTACATTTTCAGGTAGTGGCTGAGCAAGGGGAGAAGGGCCATGACCTGCACTCTGGAACCTATCCCATCATTTGTCTCCACAGGATTGTCCTGTCTGGCTGGAGGAGGCTGGTAACCCCTGCTGGACTATGGGACACTTTCTCAACCACCTTCCCACATAAAATCTCTCATGTAATAGGGAGAGAAGAGAGTCAAGTAGCCCATGAACATTCAACAGATCTACCTTTTGAGTCCTTAAGAGTTAGCCAGTGTTGGCCTGTTCTATACTAGAGCTCATCCTTTTATCTCAAGTCCTGTGGCCTCCCTGCTTCTTGGGACCAGTGACTCAAAGGGAAATGAGGACAACATAACCAGTCAATACAATAAAGCTATTTTGGTTACTATTTTGGCTCAATGGCAAAATCAAGAAACACCTTGTCTCTGCTGCATAATCTAGTTTTAAGCCATACCCTCATGCAGAAAGACTGTGTGTAACATGGGATGCGTGCACATGTTCTTAAAATCAGAAACAAGAGGTAGAAAATCGTGAAAATGATGAGCCAGCTCCTCTCCCTGAAGCCATTACTCCAGAGTCAAGCTTTTGACCTGGATAGAAGTATGCTCTGTTTCCAGGCTGGGCACGGTGGCTCATGCCTGTAATCTCAGCACTTTGGGAAGCTGAGGTGAGAGTATTGCTTGAGTTCAAGACAAGTCTGGGCAACATAGCGAGACTCCATCTTGACAAAAAATAATGTTAGCTAGGCATTGTGGGGAGTGCTTGCAGACCTCCCTACACAGAAGGACGGCTTGAGCCCGGGAATTTCTGGTTGCAGTGAGTTGTGATCACACCACTGCTCTCCAGCCTAGACAACAGAGTGAGACCTTGTCTTTAAAAAAAACAAAAAGAATGCTCCATCTTCATTAATTGAACACTGGTCATTAACCAGACCTCTCTTCCAGATGTTACGCCCACAGCAGTGACTTCTCTAAAATCTGAAAGGAAAGGGAAAGCTATTGGCCATGCTTTGTAATGCACAAATTTATTTTAATGACACTTGCAGAACTAAAAGGATTGCTCTTCCTCTGGTCTCCAGGTCACCATAGTGGTGGCAGAGGCTGCAGTGTTGGAGGAACACTTTGGAATCTGTAGCTGACCAGGATAGCTGAAAACAGCAGTGGCATTTCAGTACCACTTGTCAGTTTTTGGCTCAGTAGCAAAAGGCTGCCTACAGAGCACCTAACGTGAACGTTTCCCCAATTGGAGTGGCATTGCGGCTGGTTTGGATCATGTACAAAACTTCATCCTCTTTCCTTCAACACAGGAACAGGAAGGATTTTAATGGGTTGAGTTTATGATGCTATTGAAAAGGCACTATCAACATTTCCCAGCAGTGATGACTGCATACCCATTCAGGGACCAGCAGCCCATCTGTTGATTTCCAAGGCAGGGCTGTTAACTGCATCTGGGTTACATATGCCTGGCCAGTTCGGTGCCTGTGTGTGTGTAGCAGTCTTTGGTTGTGTGTGACTGCAACATCCTCTTAGGGTCTCAGTTTCCTCTTTGGTTCGGTAAGAGTGTCCCCTGTGCTTTTGAAGTCTGTTACACGTGCTCATGCATCAATTGAGCTATAATGCAAGATCATTAAATTAATGACTGTGATGAAATGAGGGGAAACTTTTTCCCCAGGGTAGACTGGCTGAGTAGAACAGGGGCTTCTTAAAATTATGTCACATTAATTTGGCCAGAGGTTTGCTGTCCTAATGATCTCAGGATTAGGATGGGCAACCTTCTGTACACAGGCTATAACCAGCATGGCTAGTGGTGGTGCATCCTGACACATGGAGGAGAACACCGTAAGAGATGGTGTGAGCGTAGCAATGCAACTAGAGGAGACTACCATTCCATCTCTGCCTTATTTCCTCAATGTCACTGTTTTATATCTTTGTATGGCTGGACAGGTGGGACAGCTACATTATGGATCAGAGGAGGTTTAGCATCAATTCAAGGAGGAAACTCCTTAACCAAATCCAAACATTCATTTCAAAGACATAAGTGTATGGTGATTTTGTTTTTCAAAGTGATAGATTACATTGTTCCTTTCACTAGTGAAAATACTCCCAACACATTTTCCATCAGCTGCCACTTCACATTATGATAAATGAATTTGACCAGGTGTTTCCCTTTTTTATTTAGACTACTTCCCACAGTAAAGTGATCTTTCCAAACCAGGTTTACTGATAGAAAAATGATGTGGGAACTATTGCCAACTTTGAAATACACTTCTTTTGGATGATGAAGTCAGCAAATGGATACTTGGCGAATGGAAGCATAAGGAGATGTTGGGTTGGCTCCAGGTGCTGCCAGAACCTAGATGTAGGCTAGTGGGAGGAAAGTCTTTGTTAAGACATATAATCTTGACAAAAGCTGGATGAAGACGAGAGAAGTTCTTTCTGTGTGCCCCCTATAGTTCATGAACTGACCCTCCAACAAAACGCTCTGCATGTGTTACTTCATAATACACGAAGGCATGAACATCCTGGGGGGAAAATGCTCACAATATTTTGCAGGCCTTTAAGAGGTGGAGTCCATTTCTTAACTCCTTGTGGCTTTCATGGACTGGCAGAATGTACCCGAAGGGATGTTGTGTGAGGTCCAAGGCCCGAGCCACAAGGAGCCTTACCACTTCTGCCTTCCCTTCTTGAAATGTCCCTGCCCTCATTTGGGGAAGCCCAGACCAGACTACTGAGTGATGAGAGGCCCATGGAGAAGGGCCAGCACCAAGGTACCAGTTGCATGAATGAGGCCATCTTATACCCTCCACCCCCAGGCCAGCTGCCAACCAACTACAGCCATCAGTGGCCAAGGCACACATTGCCCAGCTGAGCTTAGGCCACACGGAGTGCAATGAGAAAATATATGGTGCTGGTTTTCAGCCACTGAGTTTTGGGGCAGTCAGTTACACAGCAATTGATACCTAATACATATTCCCATATTGCAGATGAAGAAACTGAGGACCAAGAAGATTAAATAACTTGCTGGAGCCCATAGATGACAGTCATGATTTGAACTAACTTAAGTCTTTCTGACTTTGAATTCCCCTTTGCTTGTCCATGTCAAAAGTACTCCACTTCAACAAAAAAGTCCTGAATCGCTGGAAATGTTAAGTTTTTTAAAGGACTAATCTCTTATAAACAGATGGTGACAAACAGTAGTGAAAAAATAATTAGTGTTTAGTCATGTGCTACATAATGGTGTTTCTGTCAAGGATGGACTGCATATAAGACAATATAAGACAGGGGGTCCTGTAAGGTTATAATGTAGCTGAAAACATTCCTATCAGCTAGTAATGATGTAGCCATGTGGCATCATGGTGTACTTTACTTTTTAATTTAGTGCAGCCTAAGTGTAGAGTGTTCATAAAGTCTACGGCATCGTACAGTAATGTCCCAGGCCTTCACATTCATTCCTCACTCACTGACCCATCTAGAGCTTCTTCGGGTTCTGCAGGCTGTACTCATGGTTAGTGCCCTCTATAGGTAATAGGTATATCATTTTTTATATTTTATGTTTACTGTACCTTTTCTATGTTGCACAACTACTTACCATTGTGTTACAATTTCTTGCAGTATTCATTAGTCACGTGTTGTACAGGTTTGTAGCCTGAGAGCATAGGCCACACCATATAGCCTACATGTATAGTAGGCTATGCCATCTAGGTTTGTGTAAGTATGCTCCGATGTTTACACAATGATGAAGTTACCTAATGATGCATTTTTTAGAGCTTATAATGCATGACTGTACTTTTCTTTTTTCTTTTTTTTTTTTTTTTGAGACGGAGTCTCGCTCTGTCACCCAGGTTGGAGTACAGTGGTGCAATCTCGGCTCACTGCAAGCTCCACCTCTCAGGTTCACGCCATTCTCCTGCCTCAGCCTCCCAAGTAGCTGAGACTACAGGCACCCGCCACGAGGCCTGGCTAATTTTTTGTATTTTTAGTAGAGACGGGGTTTCACCGTGTTAGCCAGGATGGTCTCAATCTCCTAACCCTGTGATCCGCCTGTCTCAGCCTCCCAAAGTGCTGGGATTACAGGTGTGAGCCACCGAGCCCTGCCCGCATGACTAGATTTTTCTGTCTCCATGCATTAGGAAATGTTTTCCAAAACACCTTCAGAGAATGGCACCAGCTCTTTGGGATTTGCACTTAGGATTCTTGAGCTGCTTGTGTTCTAACATCACAGGGCTCACGGCTTGGGCAGGCATAACTCGTTGGAGGTGTAGCTTTTCCTTTCCTGAGGGGACCTGTGAGGACTTTCAAGTCCAGTCCACTTGAGGAAGGAAAATATTTACCAGGGAGTCAGCCCACCGCAGAGGGTGGTATTGTGAAGGCTTCTGAGTGCAGCTGAGGGCCCTTTTGAGGAGCTATGCCACCAGTTAGGATCCAGAAAACTTTCTCTAAAGGCCAGATAGTTATTTTAGGCTTTTGGGGCTAGATTGCCTCTGTCACAACCATTCAACTCTGCTGTTATAGCTTGAAATCAGCCATAGGCAATATGGAAACAAATGAGTGTGACTGTGTTCCAGTATATTTTATTCACAAAAACAGGCAGTGGACTGGATTTGGTCCATGGGTCATAGTTTGCCAATCCCTGAATTAGAGCTTGCCTACCAAGAGGCTGTGTGCTCCAGAGCCTGTGGTGGTATTTGCTGGCTTGGGTGTCTATAGGGTTTGAATGATGACACAGCCTCCAGGTAACTTTTGTGTAAACAAGCTAAAGCTGGGGGTAAACAAAGCAAACAGGATTGGACCCAGAGATGCTTTAAGGATTCCTGGAAGTGCCCATTCCAGTAGTGTCCTTGCCAGTTGGCTCCAAAGAAAGCCAGGCAGCAGCCCGACAGCCATCTGGCACAAGGTCCCCTGTTGTATCCTTGGGCAAATTACTTTGAGTCTCAGCTTGCTTATCTGCAATATGGGGAAGATAAAGGGCAGACTCTGCAAAATGGGTGGGCCACTAATGTCACGTTGGTGTCCTCTTTACCCCGTGCCTATTGAGAGGAATCAGTTTCAATGCAATCATTGCCCGATGTGGATAGCAGCTGTAGATTATAAAAGTGCTTTGTTGTCCACAAATTTTGCTAGGGACAAGTTAATTGCCCAACCGGGTACTATATCACTGCAGCACATTTGACTGCTGGGCCTGCCTGTTCATCATCTAATAATTGGTGTGTTCTGGCATCTCCCTCCTGACAGTTTCTCAGGTATTAACAGAAGGCAGTGGGACTTGGAGTAAAGTCTTTGCTGTTCCCAAGGTCTTAATCACCTGACTGACAGAGGTTACCTTCCTGAGCCCCGGTGCACCAGATGGAGTTTATTTTAAAAATCAGCCTCAATCAGTGCAATAAAATATGACATGCTCTTAATTCAGTTGGCTTTGGGGACCTCTTTTGTAGCCCTTGGTGGGGTGCTCATTTGTATCATTTGCTCCTTCAAATTGGAGTTTGACTTGAAATTCTTTAGGAGATGGTATAATAAGAAAAACAGAAGAATAAGAAGAATGACTTAGCTAAAATTTGCCTTCATCCCAATGGATTATTTTTTACCAATGTTACATTTCTAGAACACTGCCATATTTGAATCATACCTTGCTATTTTGCAGTGTGAAATATTTTATACTTGAGCACATGTGAAGCATGGTGTGGTCTATATATCCAAGTGAAAAGAACACCCTCACCATGCAAAGTGAATTTTTTTTATTTTTTATTATTATTATTTTTGAGACAGAGTCTTATTCTGTTGCCCAGGCTGGAGTGCAGTAGCACGATCTTGGCTCACTGCAACCTCTGCCTCCTAGGTTCAAGTGATTCTTCTGCCTCAGCCTCCCGAGTAGTTGGGGTTACAGGAACGTGCCACCATGCCCAGCTAATTTTTGTGTTTTTAGTACACGGGGGATTTTGCCGTGTTGGCCAGGCTGGTCTTGAACTCCTGATCTCAGGTGTATCTTGTCTATGTTTAGATGCACAAATACTTATCACTGTGTTACAATTGCATACAGTATTCATTAGTCACGTGTTGTACAGGTTTGTAACCTGAGAGCATAGGCCACACCATATAGCCTACATGTGTAGTAGGCTATTTGAACACCTATTGAACACTTCAGGTGATCTGCCTGCCTCAGCCTCCCAAAGTGCTGGGATTACAGGCATGAGCCACTGTGCCTGGCCCAAAGTGTATTTCTTTGCTTGTATTCTTGGTTTTAAGTGCTTTCTGCAATGGGTTTGATGGTTCGTGATTTCATTTGCATGACAGCCGCTGATTTTCCCTATGTAGGGTCTCTCAGGAGGGCTTCCTGGATTTCTTTTTTATATGATTGTGTCTTGTCAGATCATAGAAATTTAAGTTGCTCTGTTCTTGTTCTTGAAAGAAATCCTAATGACCTAGCCATGCCCTGCAATCTCTATTCACCCTAACCCACCTCCTTCATAGGATGGAAGATCAAAGCCATCCTCTTAAGTTTTCCTTTAGATATAACTCACTATCTTTAAATAATGGAAACCAGAGCAATCGGAAAGTAACCATATAATTTTATTGTCTTCACATCAGTACAAATGTTCCCACTTGCTCTCCTAACAAGGATCTCTTTCTTTTAGAGAGAAGACCACTGAGTGAGAGTGAAGGGGCATAGTCTTGGTCTCGACAAACCACTGGCCAGTGACATGATCTTGGACCTCAGTTGTCTTAAGATGAGACTGTCTTGGATAAACTCTTGGTCTCTCTCCAGCACTCTTGAACATTTGATCCAGCAGATAGTTGGCATCACATGATGGCACTGTGACCACATTTTCAGTTCATTAAAGCACTTCAATTCACTTAGTGTCTATTTCTCCATTCCAACCACAAGGAGAATAAAAGTGCAGTGTGTGAAAGTAATATTCTTCAACATCCTGGCCAAAATGCCCGTGTGTTCTTACTTCGGTCAGGTTGCACTTTCCTGTGAGAACAGGATGATCTCGGTTTTCTCCTGCTGAATCAGCTGTGGCAGCCAAGCAGGAAGAGCCTTCCTAGTGCCCCAGCACTCTGCTTCTGTCGGCCTGCTTCTGGGCCGCCCAGACGTAGCCCACACCACTGGAGGTCTCACTGTTTGCATTCATTTCCTTTGTCTCAACCATTTCATGAAGTGTAGCCAGAAGTACTGTCAGCACTCATTACACCAAAATTGTCTTCAGCTCAAAGCAAATATTTTGTGTGTTGAAGTCTTTATCAGGTGCGTGATCCATGTCCCAGGAGTGCTTTTAATGAGCTGTGAGATGTTGGTCATCTGTCACCTTTTGTTTTTTTGTATTAATTTAAGTTTCTCTGTTCTTGTGGCTGATGATGCCCTAGTCAGAATCTTCAAACCTGCCCTCTCCCTGGGGCCAATTTTCTGTCTGGTATTGCCTTCTGGACATGTCAACTGCTAGTTGACACCTTGGAAACAGGGCTCTTTATCTTATTCCCCAAATCAACTTAACTTGCCCAGTTTTAATTTCTGCCAGGAGCTCTGCTGTTCTCTCCAAGGTCAACTCAAACTCCAGATCTGTGACTCCTCTGTCTTATTTATTCCACCTCTCTGCTCCCCTCAGATGACCCTCCCCTCACCTGACCTCAGGTGATCTGCCTGCCTCAGTCTTCCAAAGTGTTGGGATTACAGGAATGAACCACTGTGCCTCTCTCTTCCTCTCCCCCTCCCTCCCTTTCTCTCACCCCCTTCCCCTCCCTCTCTCCCTGTCTCTCCCTCCCTCCCTCTCTCTCCCCTTCCCTCCCTTTCTCTCCCCCTTTCCCTCTCACTCGCCCTCTTTCCCTCTCACTCCCCATCTTTCCCTCTCTCTCCCCCTCTTTCCCTCTCTCTCCCTCTCTCTCCCCTTCTGTTCCCCTCTCTCCCTCTCTCCCTCTCTCCCATTCCTCTAACCACAGCCCTGATGGTCCTGCTTTAAACCCCATGTGATTTTCCCCTGGGCTTTTACAATGTTTTACTAGCAACTTCACCTACCTTTCTTCCTTTAATCTGTTTTACTGCTAGAACAACAGAAAAAGAGTGACCAAGCTCTAAAGATTGAATGAGATTGCTATGGATAACTCAAAGTTCTGTTGATTTAGATAAAAAATTGTTTTACATCACTATAGACATATAGCCTAGAAGTAACATATTTGACTATGTAACTTTTGCCATATAAAAGATTAACATGTTTAAAGTGCAAATAACAGACTAAGAAAAATATTTACCAAATATATATGTGGGAAGGGATTAGGATTTCTTAACTATAATGAGTTTCTACAAATTAGTAAGAAAGTACAAAAATGGATCAATAGTAAGTCTCAAGAGATCTGATGGTTTTATCAGGGGTTCAACTACTGCTGTCGAACAAACCACTTCAAATGTAATGGCTGAATGAGAACACTGATTTATTAGCTCTTATGATTCTGCAATCTGGAGCTGGGCTCAGCAGGGTGGTTCTTCTCTGTGGTGCCAGCTGGGACTAGATGTCTAAGAGGCCTTTTTCACTCACATGTCTGGGACCTCAGCTGGGATGACTGGAACAGCCAGACATCTCTTTCTTCATATAGTCTTTCCTGAAGGGAACTGTGCCTCTGTGAAATGGCATAGGGTTCTAAGAGGGAGCTACTCAAAGATAACAGCCCCACTGTACGAACACTTATCAAGCCTGTGTTTGGGCTATGATGACTAATTCCCTATTGACCAGAAAGAAGTCACATGGCCAAGCCCAGAGCCAGTGTAGGAGGTGATAACATTAGAGTGTGAATATGACGGGTGATTCATGGGAAGCCCTCAATGTAACAGTCTACTACAGATACGAACAGGCAGTTTATTGATGCAATAGGGATGACTAATAAACATAAAAAATACACAACTTCATTAGTCAAAGAAATGCAAATGAAAATGAAAGGCTATTTTCATTGGAAAATCTACAAATATTCAGTATATAGTTAATATCTAGTGTTAAGCTTATAGAAGAATCTCATACATTTTGGTGAGAGCATAGATGGACCCTTTTAAAGGGTTGTCAATGCATTTCAAAAGAGAAAAAGCTCATGACTGGGCCAATTCCACTTCTATATATAAAGATACTCTTATAAGCTCCCTAGAATGCATTATATGGGGATGTTGATTGTATTGGTTTGTTTTCATGCTGCTGATAAAGATGTATCCGAGACTGGGAAGAAAAAGGTTTAATTGGACTTACAGTTTCACATGGCTGGGGAGTCCTCAGAATCATGGTGGAAGGCAAAAGGCACTTCTTACATGGTGGTAGCAAGAGAAAATAAGGAAGATATAAAAGCGGAAACCCCTGACAAAACCATCAGATATCTTGAGACTTACTCACTATCATGAGAACAGTATGTTCAAATTATTCAAATTACCTCCCACTAGGTCCCTCCCACAACACCTGGGAATTAATGGCAGTACAGTTCAAGATGAGATTTTGGTGTGGACACAGCCAAACCGTATCATTGTTATTTCATTATTTGTAATCGCAATAAATTAGAACATGAAAGTCCCTGAATCAGGGAATGGGTAAATGATAAATCTATACTAGTAAATATTTAGTAGCCATAATCTAATTACAACATTAGTTAAATCTGTATGTGCTGATGTGGGATGATATACCAAATATTTTGAGTGGAATAATGTGCATTATAGGTGATCATTTCCATGAAAACAAAAATGTTGTGGGTACTCACACCTATATAGAGAAAAGGGTCTGGATGAGAAGTGAAATTTTGTTGAGAGTGCATACTTTGTTTTTTACATACTTCTGAATATTTGGAGTCTTTTATAATGAATATGTATTTACTGTCATTATAGGGGGAGAGTTGACATCTCCTTTAAAATGTGTGTATATGGATATATACACACACACATCTATAAATGCATATATTTACAGCAAGATACCGTGTAAGAGAGTCCAGGAAGCTCCCATGGATATCTGAAGATCTGCCTATGGAACCTTTCTCTTTGTACCCTCTTGGCCCTCTTCAGCTTATTTTCTATTCTGGAAAAATTAAGGCCTGTGAATAACTAGTAATTTAAATAAAAGGCATATCTTTTGACCTAGTTTTGAGGTCTTTCAATTGTATATTGATTGTATTAACATAAAGCTTCGTACATTCTGTTTTGTCAATGTCTGGAACTAAACTTCATATTAGGTTGCGAAGGTTTTCAAAAGTTATGTCTCTACCTGATATTCAGCTAAATGTTCCAATTCATTATCAACTACTCATTGCATTCCCTAACACTAATGTAGAAATAGGTACAAATCAAACCAGGGTTTCCTCTTGAAAAGTATAATGGAAAAATAGACCCAGATGAATTTCTGTGATACAAGTCAGAACCAGCATTTTTAAAATGCCCTTTCTTTCTCATACAGACAAATCTTTGCCATCCATTTTCCCCCCTCTTTCCCTCTTCTTCCCTCATCTCCCCTCATCTCCTTACTAAGGAAGACAACAATGTCATTAACTTTTCATTTTGTGATGTGAAGCTCTTGAAACTACATCAATGGAAAAGAGGACCTAGAAAGGTGAAAAGGAAGGACCTAAGAGAAAAACATTCCTCTTCTAGTTTAGAGCACCTGTGAGGTTGGGTGCATGTGAGCTGCAAAAGTACATCTTACTTAGTTTGAAAAGATCATTTGCAGGATGGTATAAAATCATGTCCTTTTTGTAAGGAAAAAGCAATCGTTCAGGAATATAGAGTTTTTATTTCATAATGGTGAGGGTTAATTTTAAAATTTCTTAACAAAAAGCAGCCTACAGCAATGGGTTTTTAGCAGACAAGTACAGCTAGAGTGATTCTATTTTGCTTTATGGTTCCATGGAAAGGATCAGTTACGCTTCAAGGAGGCCAAAAAGGAGCTTAGTAAATCAGCCCTCCTTCTTTCTGGGAGTTAGAAAAATCACCTGCTATGTAGCTGATACAATTAAAGTATTCCTGTTGTGCTTTGAAATCGGCTGCTTATTTGTTATCTTCTGATAGATATTTTATACACTATTTTAGTTTTTGTGTGTTACAGAATGAATGTAGATAAAATTTAAATAGAGCAGTTAATACTTTACTTTCTAAGGAAAGCCTATTTTCATAGACTACAAAAACCAAACATAATAAACCCCTGCTTCCAGAATACGTGTTTGGAATTTGACATTTTGCATGAAAGGTGGTGATGCTCATTTAAACACAAACTGAGAATCCCAGAACTACAAGTGTCCCTGTCATTGCTTTCAGATTCTTACATTAGTTTTATAGATACAATCCTTGTCTTCACCTTAGCCAGCATTTTTTCTGAGTTCCACAGCTTACCTGAAAATCATATGTACATAATCAAACTGTTTTTACATCCTAAATATTAGCCATATCGAAAATTTTAAGTCTTTTTCTGGGAGGAAAACAATAAAAATACTTTAATACTGCATATTTCACTTAAAACTTTCCCTAAATAGTGTTTAAGGAATGTTTGCACAGGCCTGGCACAGAATTCTAGATTTGTTAGCAGGATTTCTTCAGGTGTGGTGCGGGGATCACCTACATTAAGTTCAGGAGGAGGTCATTTATGTAGAATCCTAGGCTCCTGCCAGTCAAGGGTGGGGCCCTGGACTCTGCGTCTTAACCAGCTTCCCAGGTAACTTTTAGTGTAAAATATGAAAGCATTGGGATTCAACTAGAGCAATCCAAGGCTTCCTCAGAAGGAAGCCAAAATTTGGAGGAGAATCCAAGTTATACTTGTTGGCTTGTTACTTTAAAATTTTTTAAGAATTTTTAAAAAGAGGGAAAAGGCCACTTTCTGGGTGGCCTGAGTTTGGCGATATCTTGGAGGCATCAGCCTTCGTCCCTAGTGGGGTTCGAGAGTTCAGTAGTCATGGGGGAAGCCATGTGTGGCCGGCCATGAGAAAGAGGGATGTTGGTGGGTGAGAGCTTCAGAAAAGGTTCAGCTCTATCATGCACTTCTCCTGTGGCACCAGGAGGCGAGGAAGTTAGAATTACTACCTGTGGGGAGGAAGGGATGTGTGGGAAATGGCACTTCAGAGCCATTCCAAAGCACCCTCAGTTCCGTACTTTCTTGGACTCTCTTGGCCAGGCACATTTTAGCAGTGGTACTAGTTTCCCAGCACTGTTACATAAATTCTTTAAAACAGTGCCTGCCTCTTTTAATATATTCCATTTTTTTCAGATGCATATGGTGGAATAGAACATTAAGGATGACTTTCTTATCAGCCCTATTAAGCTGATAGTATCACTTCTGATCTATTACAGGAATTCTTTTTAAGTGTCTGTTTTTATAATTTTAAAAATCTGTTGCTTTCATTTTATATAATTTCTCATCCTTGATGCTTTAGGTTTGCTTTGAGAAACAGAATTCTGCCTTTGTGGGATATAATTTACCATGCCATGTGTTCATAGAAATTCTGGAATCTCGTGTTGTAAAAGGCTATTAGATCTCATACTGTCTAGATAACCCTTAAATTCTTCAAGAATTTTAATACTAGCATGTAGAAGACACTCAGTTTCTACCTGAATATCTCTAGCAATAGGGCACCCAGATAGCACTGAGAAAGCTTAGTTCTTTAAGGTTAGCTCTAATTATAGGGACCTTTTTTTGTTTTGTTTTGTTTTTTGAGAGAGAGAGAGAGAGGATCTCGCTCTGTCACTTAGGCTGGAGTACAGTAACAGTCACAGCTCACTGCAGCCTCGACCTCCTGGGCTCGGGTGATCCTCCTACCTCAGCCTCCGGTGTAACTGGGACTACAGGCACTCTACCATATCCGGCTAATTTTTGTATTTGTTGTAAAACAGGGTCTCACCATGTTGCCCAAGCCAGTCTCGAACTCCTGGGCTCAAGCTATCCACCCACCTCAGCCTCCCAAAGTGCCAGGATTATAGGCATGAGCCACCATGCTTGGTCACAATTTTTAATTAAGTAGAAGTGTCTCCTGGCATCTGGACTCTTGAATTCTAACCTTGCTTGGTGACAGCAGCTGGAAGAAGGCTAATCTGTCTTCTCCATCACATCCCCTCACCGATTTGAACACAGAATGAGTTATCTTATGTCTGTCTTTTCCGAACTCTTTCCCTTCAACTCTTCTTCCAATGGCCCAGTTTTGTGGTTTCCTCACTCCTCCTGCTGATCTCCATGAGATGGCTCCAGCGATCAGTGACCCTTAAATATGGACACCTAGGACTGAATCCTGTTTCTAGGAAGATCTGAATAACAGCATTCAGAACTATACTGTACCTCCCTTTTCTGGAAACTCCACATGTCTACTGAAGTAGCCACCAGGCTACTGACCCTCTCCAAGAAGATGGTGAGGATATTTGGAAGTGCTTGTTCTTAGTGAATTCATTTTGATTCCAAATGATCCCTGTATATCTGCCTCATTAGTACAAAGCTCCACTTAAATTATTTAATGTAGAATTTTTTGCCTATGTTTGGTATAAACCTCCCTGACATATGGTTTTGAAATTCTCCTGTTTGTCCTTATTTTCAGTTTCCCATCAGAACATTTGTCATGATTTTTCTTTCTTCTCTGACTTAGAGTACTGAACATAATTCTAGTGAACAAAGTCTCTCAAAACAATTCCACTTAATTCAAGTGTAATAGTAGACATCACCCTACTAAACAAAGAAAAGGTGAGTGTTTTGCAAAGCTACCACATATAAACTATAATGTCATTATGGCAACTCTGACAGATTAATGACATGATGATCTCATTGTGTAAGTGAAGAACTATCTCAGAAAGCTTAAATGAATTGCCCAATATTCCCACATAAGAAGGAATGAAGGAAAGATTCTTATGTGATTCTTCCTGCCTCTAGGGGCTAGGTCTTTGAGTTGATATTTTTCCAGCAGCCCAACTACTTTCTTCTAAAGCACTGACTGGACAGACACTGTTAGTTTCTTAGAGTCTCTATCATGATGTTTTGGGCAGGAATTGATGAACTTCTTCTGTAAAGACCAAACATTAAGTATTTCAGGGTTTACGGGTTCTGTAATCTGTTACAAGTACTTAACTCTGCTGTTGTGACCTCAAAGTAAGTAAATGATATGGAAATAAAGGGCATGTCTGTGTTCCAAACAAAACAGAGAGCCAGTCTGCCAACACCTGTTTTAAGAACACGAATTCATTTGGGAAGAAATAAAATCTTGCAACACAAAAAGATTGGGTTCATTTGTGTAAGCACACATGTCAAGAAAATCAGTGGGGAGAAGTGGACTAAACCACTGCAGTTTGAAACTGTAGGAAGTCCAAAAGGAACAAAAACAAAAAATAGAATGACAGCAACACCCCCTATTTCCCTCCTCCCTATTACCACACACACTTCATACCGAGGTTGGCCACAGTTTAGCTAGAACATGGACACATGGGCTCAGCTTCACTGGAACGCATTTGACCCTGAATTAATTTATTTATAGGGGATGTAAATTGTACTGCCTTTCTGGGTCCTATATAATATTTATATATTATTAATATTTTATATGTAATTTTCTCAGATAATGGATGAAAATTAAGCTGTTGGCTTCTTGGGTTTGATCCATTATGAAGAATACTAAAAACCAACAAAAAAATTGTCTCATGTTTAATTGCCTCCTATAATTTATTTTTCTCAATGGAGGAAATGTTAAGGAGTACTTACAATAAGTTCATCAATTTTTCAGAGATAGTTTTAGTGAATTAAATATATTCTAATCATTTATAAATGCTTGCTATTATTACTTTATCAAAGGAAATGAAAGGTTTATTTTGGAACTCAAAATTATATGGGTCTGAGATTATACACTGATCTTTAAGTCAACTAAATTCATCAAAGAGAATTCTGGAGATTAATGGGTAGGGAGAATTTACCAAATAGAATTCTCTATGGGGCAAGAACATATAGAATTTGAAAAAAGCTTGTTTGTTATAAATTATTTTTCAAAAGCAAACAAGACTCCATAGAAAGTAAAATTAAACAAAAATATTAGTCTGGAAAAACATGAGCAATTGAAAATTTTGGTTGATTCTTATGTGAGTTTTGGAGCATATTCATACAATGTAAATTTTGAAAGAAAAGGAGTTTTTCATTTTAATTTAAATGGGAGTTTTAAGGAACCAGAAGATAAGGTCAGATTCATCCAGCCTTAGAGAATCACAATGATGTTACTGCCAGTAGCCTTATGCCTTGTCTGATTTTCGTCATTTGTATTAGTTATCTATTGCTGTAAAACAAAATGCTCCAAAACTTAGCAGCTTAAAACAACATGTGTTTCTTACCCTTCGTGTCTGTTGGTGAGGAATTTGGACCCTGTTTAGCTGAGTCCTCTACTTCAGAGTCCCTCATAGGCTAAAATAAGGTGTCAGCTGAACCATAGCTGTTCTAAGGTTAAAGGATTTGCTTCCAGACTCATATGGTTGTTGGCAGGATTCCGTTTCTCCTGGGGCATTGGGCAAAGGGCCTTAGTTCTTCACCGACTGTTGCCCACTCTCAATTCCTTGAAGTGTGCCTATTCAGTGTGGCAGTGTTCTTCATCGAAGCATGCAAGCCACAAGGCCCTGGGGAGAGCCAGCAAGACGGTGGTCACAGTCTGTCATTACTTTATTTTCATGGTGTTTTGTGTTTTTTTTTTTTTTTTCTCTTTTAGCAGAGTCCTGCCCTATAGCCTAGGATGGAGTGCAGTGGCACAATCATAGGTCCATGCACCCTTGACCCCTTGGGCTCAAGCGGTCCTCCTGCTTCAGCCTCCTAAGTAACTGGGACTGTAGGCGCATGCTACTGTGTCTGGCTAGGTTTTTATTTTTCTAGAGGCGGCATCTTGGTATGTTGTCCAGGCTGGTCTCAAACTCCTGGCCTCAAGCGGTCCTTCTGTCTTGGCCTCCCAAAGTGCTGGGATTACAGGCGTGAGCCACCGCACCCAGCCTAGTCTGTTATAACCTAATCATGGAAGTGACTTCTTGTCACCTTGCCATATCTGCTGGTTAGAAATAACTCCCTACCCTCCAATGGGAGGAGATGACACAGGGACATAAATACCAGGAAGCTGGAATCATTGGGATCATTGTATATATCTGCCTATCACAAACCTCTAAATTCTGTCAGGCTCATCCAACTTAAGAAGTTGCCTGTAAATGTCACCGGCATTTTTACAACGTAGGGCCACTTTTGACTGTTTTCTCTTGCCCCTCCTCACGTCAGGCATTTTTTTTTCCCCAGGATGTCATGTGTAGCACCCTTTGGCTAGTAATTCCCACAGTGAAGTACAGATATTTCAATGTCATTAAACTGTCCTTTGGGAAATCTGTGTTACTTAATCAGATGGCCAAGAAAATATGTATGCTCTATGGACAGGGCAACCTTAGGAAACATCAGCTGATAGATTTGCTTCTTAGCATTGTATCATGCCTTTTCAAAGTATCCCGATAATAGATACAAAACTGTTTAATGGCACTCAGTTGTTCCCAGGAAAAATAACTTTGTCAGAGACCCTTAGAAATGGAAATTAAGAGGAAACAAATGTGCATGTATATTTTGGCAACTGAAGATGAACATATCTTTGAAGTTCTTTGAAGTTTGGGATACATTGGGAATTTACTGTGGAGTTTTTGAGAATGAACTCACCCTTTTTATAGCTTTTACTGTAGCTTTTCAATAGATTTAAATGTACTCATGTTGTTCTTGACATCCTTGATTTATGGGACCATAAGTCTTTAGGTGCATTATCTTATTGGGCGTATTTAGTGACAAGCTGTTTTGCTTAAGTACCACCTTGTTTTGACAATGTAGCTTGTTTTTAAGCACATTCTAAAAAGTAGATTTTTCATTTACTATGTGCTATGTACTCTTCAAGGAGTTTTTAAGTAACTCGTTTAGTCCCCGTAATACCCCTGGAAAATAAGCACTGTTATTATCTCTACTTTACAAATGGGAAAGTGACATACATACAAGAGGTTAAGTGACTTACTCAAGGACACACTCCTAGGAGAGGGTGGAGCTGTGAACCAGATTCTCTTGAGGTGTGTGATGCATTCAAGTTTGAATGAGATTGAAAAATGTGTTAAACAGAAGGAGGATTCACCAAATTCCTTTTGAGGTGACACGTTGAAGCCTGTACACTTTATATACTTGCTGAAGTAAGAAACTTGTCAGTCACTGTATTAGTCCATTTTCACACTGCTGATAAAGACATACCCAAGACTGAGTAATTTATAAGGAAAAAGAGGTTTAATGAACTCACAGTTCCGTGTGGCTGAGGAGGCCTCACAATCATGGTGGAAGGCAAAAGGCACATCTTACATGGTGGCAGGCAAGAAAATGAGAACCAAGCAAAAGGGTTTTCCTCTTATAAAACCACCAGATCTCACGAGACTTATTCACTACAATGGGAACAGTATGGGAGAAACTGCCCCCATGATTCAATTATCTTTTACCAGATCTTTCCCACAACACGTGGGAATTATGAGAGCTACAACTCAAGATGAGATATGGGTGGGGACACAGCCAAACCATATCAGCCACACTCTGAGTATATGTCACCTTGCTTTGGCTGGCATTATGCCACAGAGACTATAAATATGATAGAGTACTCCAGAATCTGAGTTTGAAATTTAGAGACAAGATTAGAAAGTGGTAGTCTTGAAAACGGATCAGAACTAATATAAAATGGAGTGAAAAACTCCAGCCCAAAAGATAGTTTTTAAGTCTTTAGCTGAGAAGATCAGAAGTCTTCTTAGTATACCCAGGGGCTATATGCTAAGAATTAACTTTGCTTTTTCTAGTTTATAAGTGTGCAGAAACAGGAAAAACATCAATTTTTTTTTTTTTTTTTGAGTCAGTCTTGCTCTGTTGCCAGTCTGGAGTGCAGTGGCATGATCTCTGCTCACTGCAACCTTCACTTCCCAGGTTCAAGTGATTCTCCTGCCTCAGCCTCCCGAGTAGCTGGGATTACAGGTGCATGCCACCAGGCCCAGCTTATTATTATTTGTTTTTGTATTTTTAGTAGAGATGGGTTTTCACCATGTTGGCCAGGATGGTCTCGATCTCCTAACCTCATGATCTGCCCACATTGACCTCCCAAAGTGCAGGGATTACAGGCGTGAGCGACCGCACCCAGCCAAATGTTCCTTTATGTTCTTGACTTAGTGTCAAGAAATGGAGATGCCTATTGAGTACGTGTTTTCATGGCTATTGCATTGGTCATTCTATTTGTCGTGTACACTTTGACCATTGCCAAGTTGCAATTCCCCTGGCACTTTGTTATTCTTACTTTTATTTTTCTGGGAAAGTTGATATTTTCCCAGCCCAAGACAACCTTCTTTTCCTTTGAACATAGAAATCTTTTTGAAATTGTCTTCGGTATTTCCAAATACAAGCCAGTCTCATGCACGTGCTTCAGAATTTGGAGGAGTGAATCATTGAAGGAATTGCTGGAGGTGGTGCTCACGGTGTGCAAAAGGGAGAGGAAGAGGAGGAGATGGAGCCCAGGGAAACGATACACAGATTGTCCAAGTGCCTGCTGTGAGCCTTCTAGGCTCTATGCAGATGCTGGGCACCTTGCAGATGGCACACTGTCAGACTCTTGCATACCAGATGAGAAGATGAAAGCTCATAAAGGTCAATTTGATCAAAGTTTCACTATTAGTAAGGGCTAGAATTGATATTCCTATCTCTCTAGACTCAAAACCTATTATGGTTTTTTTAATGAATTATTTCAGACCTTTACAAATGTTAAAGAATATCATAAAAATACTTTATATTCATCTGAAAAGAAAATGAAACATTACAAACAAAATGGAAACCTTTGTTTCTTTCTCCTCCTCATAGAATTACACACCAGCCAGGCACCATGGCTCATGCCTGTAATCCAAACGCTTTGGAAAGCCAAGGCAGGAGGATTGCTTGAGCTCAGGTGTTCAACACCAACTTGGGCAACACAGACTTTTTCTTTAGGAAAAAAAGGGTATACACTATCCTAAATTTAGATTTTATTATTTCTGATAAATGTCCTTATAGTAATATATGTATGTTTTTCTTAGCAATAAATACTATTTTTCAAGTATTTAATCTTTGACATAAATGGTATCATGACTGTACCTATTCTTACACATCATTTTAATGTTTTACATTGTTTAATGCATGTAATATTTCTCTGAGTATGTCACAATTTATATATTCTGTTGATGAACATTTTGGTTGCTTCCAAATTTTTTAGTTATTAAGAGCAGTGCTACAGTGACCTTATACTCATATGCTTGAATTTCTCAGTTTTCGCATCCCCTCCCATATTTCAGACTGGAGCTGCCAGGGGTGATGTGCACACTTTCACCTTGGCTATGCATTGCATGTTCCTTTTCATGGTGATTATGCTAATTTTCACTTGCAACAGCAGAGTATGAGAATTTCTGTTCCTCTCTATGTTCACTAACACCTGGTAATGCCAGGCTTTTACATTTCTGCCAGTCTGGGTGTGAAATAATTCACTGTGTTTTTAATTTGAATTTCTATAATTACTACTGAGGAAAAACCTACAAAAAAGAGCCCATACTCATTGAATACCATCTTCCTGTCAAGTCTCCAACACAGTCTCAACTCACCGACGTTGACAGTCTCAATGTTTATCTTTCCAGCATCACGGCTTCACGATGCTGTCGATTTCACTACTGTTGAAGGCAGAACTACAGCATGCTGAATGCCTCGTCTAAGATCAAAGACATTTTAGTGCCGTTTTTACAAATCTTTTATATAGACTTGAGATATTATTTGGGGAAATTGAGGATTTGAAACTGGTGTGAAGGAGCTATCGTGTAACATTTTATTCACCTCTCTAAAAATCCGTAATAGTTTTCAATTTGGGAATAAAAAATGAGGGAAAATGAGTTCTGGGTTTTTTTTTCTTCTAAGCCTTGGTGCCATTACTACTTTTATCCTTCCCTCCTTATGCTCAAGAGAGCATTTCTATATGCATGGTCTATTATTGGGAGACAGAAAATGTACAGACTGTGAATTCCAGGCTACACAGCTCCAGATCTGGGGCCAGAAGGTCTCCTTCTGGAACCAAACAATGTAGGCGGGGTCTCATTCTCTACAGTGGACATCAGAAATGACCTGGAGAGCTTGTGAAAACACAGCCTGCTGGCCCCACCTCCAGAGTTCCTGATCCCACAGGTCTTGGGTGGAGCCAAAACTTTTGCATTTCTAGCAAGTTTCCAGATGATGCTGACGCTAGAGACCACACTCTGAGAATCACTGCTTTGAAGCAGTGTACTCAAAAGTAGGGGAGGCATTGGACCAGGTAGCCCCTCTCAGACAGAGGCTCAAATTCAGATACAGGGTTGGTATGTAATATAGCGCAAAGGCCTGGCTGGTTAGATGCATGGTTGACTTCTATATTCTTCATGCTTTTAATAATATCCCACTTATTTTAAAGTCAGCATGTGCTTTAAAATATTAAGGACACGACTAAAACCTCAGGGTCATACGGATTTGGGATTCAGTAAGTTTTTACTTTGATTTTCAACTTTTAAAATTCTAGCAAAGGTTTTAGTACATGATGCCAAGTGTGTTATTTTGAGGTCGGTAGACTTTTAGGAATGTATGACTAACCAAACGGTTTCTAAGATAGTAAGAGTCAAACATTCATTTATCATTAGCCAACATTATCATTAGCCAACATCTTAGTAATCTATCCAACTTCCATGTATAAATTACTAAGGAGGAATCGTACAGTTTTGAAAAGGAAGAACAGGGTGGTTGTTGTGATTCTCCAAGTCAATTTTTTTTCTTTGGAATCTCTCAATGAAATGGGTCATCTCAGGTTTGTGGAAACAGAGCTCAGGACGTATGATAGTAGAAACACTTGATGATTGCCGTTATGAAGTACCTTCATGCTTATTTAGATAAATGGATAAATGTGTTTTTACCCATATTGTATGCATATGAATATATAAATTATATGCACATACAGCGTTGATATATATATGGATCACATGAGTAACTTGGACATTACAACCAAGGTGATCTTTCTGTATAAGCAAAACAATTTTATTTAAAGAAAATAACAATCGTGAATGAATGCATTGTACAGGGGAGGAATTTTGGGGTGCTCGTAAAGGTCTGTTTTTAATGTGGAAGATAATTACACAGGTCTTGATAAATGTTTGTTATAATGAATATATAGCTTTTGTGCTAGTTTCTGTGTGTATTCACAATAAACTGCTTTATATATGAGTAAAGTTGAAACGATTTACATTATTTTCTTTACATATTTCTAACATTTATGAGTTATACATACTCCAAGTTAGTATCTATATGTGCATATGTGAATATAAAATTTTGAAAAGTATGCACTAAATACAAGAAAGATAAAGTGTTCTCTTTATAATCTCATTTTTATAAATAACTGGCCTTTTATGGGAGAATTTAATGAAGCTATTTTAAGTTTTCCAACAAAGTTTACCTTGGCTTAAGTTTCAGTTTTTATCTATTTCAAAAGACAATGCCGATTCATATAATCAGGAGTGATGGGAAATTGCACATACCGCTAATATCACTAGCATTTAATTTTAACCTAACAAAATTCTAACACGAAGTCTTGAACTTTTGTGTTCAGAATAAATGTGATCTCTAGTTGTGATCTACTTGTTTTGTTTCTCAAGATTTTGTTTGAACATATATTAACTATAATGAAATAAAAGCCAAGAATAGCTTGAAGAGGGGGAAAAAAGAACTTAGGATCAAGGTTTCAAAATATTATGGAAAGGAAATAATCAAATGCAATACTTTGCTTTTATGTTGACCTTCTCATTCTGGTTCCTCACCCTCCACACTCTGTGAAATGTTCTAAAGCCTGTGGCCATTGGTGACCTGCCAGGCAGGAGGTCACAATTCCCAGGCAGATGCAGCAGTCCTGTGTACCATTGATGGGATTCAGTAAAAAAGGACAAGGCCTAGATAGCCTCCAGAACAATTTTATTGTATATAATTGTTCTCCGGAGGAAAGATTAATTTGAAATCTCCATGTTTTGAATTCCAAAGTGACTTCACATGGTAGAAAGAACATGAACTTTGGAATCAGACAGATAGCCAGGCATGGGAGGGAGTTTGTCATCGTTATAATTAATCCAAGTTAATTAGTTGTAACATCTGCAAGAATGTTTCTTCAGTCTGTGGATTTTTGAGGATTTTGAGGATGACATGGGATAACATATGAGAAAATGGGAGGCAAGTTATTAATACTCAGTAAATGTTAATTCCTGTCTCTTCCTGCCCAAGCTAGTCTTCAAAGCATAACATCAGAAGCTTTCCCAGCCACCAGCTTGGTAGGTGAAGCAAGCTATTGGTACAGGTCCACATTGCCTAGTGTGGTGGCTGGAAGGAGTGAATTTAATGTGAGGCAAACCATGTTTATCAACACAGGTCCTGCCTTCTAGACATTCTCCATATAAAGAGACAATGTGGCTGGGTGCAGTGGCTCATGTCTATAATCCTAGCATTTTGGGAGGCTGAGATGGGCAGATCACCTAAGTCGGGAGTTCGAGATCAGCCTGGCAACATGACAAAACCCCATCTCTACTAAAAATACAAAAATCAGCTGTAGTTCCAGCTATTTGGGGAAGCTAAGGCAGGAGGATTGCTTGAATCCAGGGGATGGAGGTTGCAGTGAGCAGAGATCATGCCATTGCACTCCAGCCTGGGCAACAGAGTAAGACTCTGTCTCAAAAAAAAGACAATGTAAGAACATTAAATGTAGAGATACGTAGATGGTCATAAGTATGTTTATTTGGTGTCCAGTAGACATGGAAATGATAGGGAAATATGTGTTGTAGGTAAACTCAATTGTTGTGGTACATGGTCATTTTGGGGGCCAAGGTGAAAAGCAATGCCTTGAGTCCCTTTAAATTGAGGCTGGTCTTCACAGTAGTTGATGCTTCCACGCGTTTCTGTCTTGAGTACCTTTCCCACCCCCCATCTGTAGAGTCTAGAAAGCACTTATTCTTAGTATTTCCAGGAAAGGAATCCCCTACAGTTGAGCGAAGGAATGATCTGTAGGCTTGCAAGAGCATATGTGTGTATGTTTTATTTGTTTGTTTTTGAGACAGGATTTCTCTCTGTCGCCCAGGCTGGAGTGCAGTGGCAGGACCACAGCTCACTGCAGTCTCTGGGCTTAAGTGATCTACCTCAGCCTCTCAATTATCTGGGACAAAGAACATGTACCTCCATGCCAAGCTAATTTTTAAATTTTTTGTAGAGATAGGATCTCACTTTGTTGCCCAAGCTGGTCTTGAACTCTTGGGCTCAAGCAATCCTCCTGCCTCACCCTCCCAAGGTGCTTCTGAAATTCATAGTAGGTGTCTCACAATTTTTGTTCCTAGGGACAAAATTTTTTTGGCTCCTCTCTCACATTTGTTTCTGTTATTCTTTCTAATAAGAAGCCTGGTTTGGTAGCCTATGAGACTGTTGGAGAAGAGGAAATAAAGATCACATGTGGTTGAAAGTAAATGAGGTTTGTGTTTTTATCTTGTATGTGTCTCTTCTCATCTTTCACACTGACTGGGGTATTGATGAGGCAGGATTTCCCGTGTCTGGGTCATTTCTTCTCAATGTTGGGAGTTCTTATTCAGTTTCAGTAATTGCATGGCCAACAAGCTGATTTGGGGGATATCAGATCATTCAGCTCACTCTGTGATCCATTGTTATGCCGGAAAAACACGGAGTACTCAGATGTATTTGAAAATACAGCCCTTTCCAGAGGATGCTCCAACTGAGTTTTTGGTATTTTACTTTAACAAGTTTGAACTCCTCAATTCAGGGCCACCACTTAGATAGCGGACTCAGTCTAAATGGAAGTGTTTGCTCATTGTCATAAAACATCCTATTAAATGTTATATTTGAAAAAACATTATAAATAATTTAAGAAATAGTGTAGATCCAGTATTAAAATGTCAAAATACTTATTGTTGAAGACAATAGCTTTCCTAATAGCATTGATTAATAAGATATTTAAGAAAACTATCTGAGAACAATGGGAATGCAGTGTGTAAGGAAATTCATGTGTATGTGTTTATCACTGCTTTTGTTCTTTGAGCTTAAGCTAGATTTCCCAGAGAATTACAGAAGCTCTGTCAATTTTATGAACACCTTTACATAGTCACATGTAAATAGTTGAGGTCATATAAAGGGGAGTAGATCTCTTATCAGTGTAGAGGAGGGAAAGAGTGCTCAGTTTCTGAGAGACAATGGCATGTCCTGCAGGTGCCATGGAATTAAAAGTGAATAAATGAAGATGATGAACTTTAGAGTGAGGTTCAAAGAGGCAGGAGAAGAGTGTAAAAATGTCAGAAAAGCAGTGATGTGACCAACCCAGAATTATACATGGGTATTGAGGCAATCTAAACATTAAAGGAATTATAAGTGGCATCACCTACTTCACAACTCAATGTTACAGATCCTGCCATCTTTTATCATTTTTTTTTTCAGTTGAGAACTCATGGGCCATAATGAACAGGAAGTCCTGAGTACTGCCAACACCCACTTGACTCCAGACTTCCTCTCCCAATGGGGCTCTCTTCTTTGGCCACCTGGTGCTTCTTCTCTGCCAGTGGGCCTCAGGCAGACCCATCCATCTCAACTTATTAGTTTATAAGCCCACAGAATCCACGAAGGGAAAGGGTGGCAGTAGACCAGTGATTCTCAAACTAGAACAGCAGCATCAGCATCACCTGGGAACATCATAGAAATGCAGATTCTTGATCCTTACCGTGTAGCCACTAACTCGGAAACTCTGGGATTGGGGCCTGGCACTTTGTTTTAATGAGCCCTTCAAGCTGTTCTGATACTTACTAATGTCTGAGACCTTCAGGACAAGACCTTATACATTCAAGACAGTATAGGTTTGAGAGCACAGTTTTTTCCAAAAGATCCATATGGTTTTAAGCTTGAAAAACGTTAGAAATTTCAATGCTACCAGGGGCGAGGAGGGGCCAAGATCACTGACTAGAAACAGCTGGAGTTGGAGGCTCCCACTGAGAACGAAAACGGTGAGTGAATCCTGCACCAGCAACTGAGGTACCAGGTTCTCTCACTGGGACTGATTAGGTGGTTGACGGTGACCCATGGAGAGTGAAAGCAGGGTGGAGAGACCACCCACCCGGGAGCCGCACAGGGCAAGGGGAGCTCCCACCCCCTCCCAGCCAAGGAAGGCGGTGAGTGATATTGCTACCCTGCCCAGGAAACCATGCTTTTTCCACAGATCTGTGCAACCCGTGGATCAGGAGTTCCCCTCATGAACCCACACCACCAGGGCCTTGGGTCCCAAGCACAGAGCTGTGCAGATTCTCCGTGGCCACTTGGCTGGAGACTGCCTAAGACTACGAGTTCCCGGGGGGAGGGGTGGCCATCATAACTGTGACTGCCTGCTGCCTAAGGCAACAGAGCCCCAGTCTGCCATTTTCCCCTGCCAGTGCCTGGGAGATTGGATGGTTTGGATCCGAGAGGAATTCCCCACAGTGCAGCACAGCAGCTGTGGCAGATCATGGCCAGACTGCCTCTTTAGGCCAGACCCTGACCCATGCCTCCTTACCGGGCAGGGCTTCCCTGTGGGGATTTCAGCAACTCCAGCCAGGGGATTACGGACAGAACTCTGATCTCCCTGGGATAATGCCCCTGGGGGGAGGAACAGCCGTGGTCTCTGTGGATCAGCAGACTTAGTCTCTTCCCCCTGTTGCCTCTGAGGAATCTGGGCAGTCCAGATGAGTGAGATTTCCTTCAGCGCAGCACACCCCCTCCGCCAAGAGGCAGCCAGAGTGCTTCGTTAAGCAGGTCCCTGATCTCATACCTCCTGACTGGGTGAGAACCCCTCCCACAACAGAGGTCACAAGATACCTTATACAGGAGCATTCCCGCTGGCATCAGGTCAGTGCCCCTCTGGGACGGAGCTCCCAGAGGAAGGAGCAGGTAGCCTGCATTGGTGATGTCTCCAGGTGCAGGAGGAACCCAGGCAAATAGGGTCTGGAGTGAACCCCCAGTAAATGTCAGCATCCCTATGGAAGAGGGGCCTGACTCTTAAAAGATAAACAAACAGAAAGCAACAACAACAGTAGCATCAACAAAAGTCCCCACAAGAACCCCATCCGAAGGTCAGCAGCCTCAAAGATCAAAGCTCGATGAACTCATGAAAATTGAGAAAAAATCAACAAAAAAAACGCTGAAAACAAAAAGCCAGAGTGCCTCTTCTCCTTTAAATGATTGCAACTCCTCTCCAGCAAGGGCACGGAACTTGGCAGAAGCTGACATGGATGAACCTACAGAAGTAGACTTCAGAAGGTGGGTAATAACGAACTTCACTGAGCTAAAGGAGCATGTTCTAACCCAATGTAAAGAAGCTAAGAACCATGATAAAATATTAAAGGAGCTGTTAAGAGAATAAGAAGTTTAGAGAGGAACATAAATGACCTAATGGAGCTGAAAAACAACATGAGAACTTCACAAGTATCAGTAGCCAAATAGACCAAGCAGGAGAAAGAATCTGAGAGTTTTGAGACTATCTTGTTGAAGTAAGACAGGTAGACAAGATCAGACAGAAAAGAATGAAAAGGAATGAAAAAAACCTCCAAGAACTATGGGATTATGTAAAAAGACTGAACCTACGACTGATTGGGGTACCTGAAACAGAGTGGGAGAATGGAGCCAAGTTGGAAAACATACTCCAGGATATCATCCAGGAGAATTTCCTCAACCTAGCAAGACAGGCCAACATTCCAATTCAGGAAATCCAGAGAACCCCAGTAAAATACTCCATGAGAAGATCAGCCCCACGACACACAGTCACAGATTCTCCAAGGTCGAAATGAAGGAAAAAAATGTCAAGGGCAGCCAGAGAGAAACACTAGGCCACCTACAAAAGAAGCCCATCAGAGTAACAGCAGATCTCTCAGCAGAAACCGTACAAGCCAGAAGACATTAGGGGCTAGTATTCAACATTCTTAAAAGAATTTCCAACCCAGATTTTCATATCCAGCCAAAGTAAGCTTCATACTTGAAGGAGAAATAAAATTGTTTTTAGATAAGCAAATCCTGAGAGAATTTGTCACCACCAGGCCCGCCTTGCAAGAGTTCCTGAAGGATACACTAAATATGGAAAGGAAAAAACATTACTACAAAAACACACTGGAGTACAAAGACCAATGACGCTATGAAGCAACTACATCAACAAGTCTGCAAAATAACCAGCTGGCATCATGATGGCAGGATCAAATTCACACATAATATTAACCCTAAATGTAAATGACCTAAATGGCCCAATAAAAAGACACAGAATGGCAAGCTGGATAGAGTCAAGACCCATTAATGTGCTGTATTCAAGAGATCCATCTCATGTGCAAAGACACATGTAGGCTCAAAATAAAAGAATGGAGAAAAATTTACCAAGCAAATAGAAAGCAGAAAAGAGCAGGGGTTGCAATCCTGGTTTCTGATAAAACAGACTTCAAACCAACAAAGATAAAAAAAGAAAAAAGACAAAGGGCATTACATAATGGTAAAGGGTTCAATTCAACAAAAAAAGCTATCCTAAATATACATGCACCCAATACAGGAACACTCAGATTCATAAAACAAGCTCTTAGAAAACTACAAAGAGACTTATACTTCCACACAATAATAGTGGGAGACTTTAACACCCCACTGTCAATATTAGATCATCGAGAGAAAATTAACAAAGATATTCTGGACTTGAACTCAACTCTAGATCAAGTGAGCCTATTAGATATCTACAGAACTCTCCACCCCATAACAACAGACTATGCATTATTCTTAGCACCACCTGGTACTTATTCTAAAATTGATCACATAATCAGAAATAAAACACTCCTTAGCAAATGCAAAAGAACTAAAATCATAACTAACATTCTCTCAGATCACAGGGCAATCAAATTAGAACTCAAGAGTAAGAAACTCACTGAAAACCACAAAACTACATGGAAACTGAAAAACCTGCTCGTGAATGACCCCTGGGTAAATAATGAAATTAAAGCAGAAATCCAGAAGTTCTTTGAAACCAATGAGAACAAACAGATAACGTACCAGAATCTCTGGAATGCAGCTAACGCAATGTTAAGAGGAAATTTTATAGCACTAAATGCCCACATCAAAAGACTAAAAAGATCTCAAATTGGCTGGGCACGGTGGCTCACACCTGTAATCCCAGCACTTTGGGAGGCTGAGGTGGACGAGTCATGAGGTCATGAGTTCAAGACCAGCCTGGCCAACATGGTGAAACCCCATCTCTACTAAAAATAAAGAAAAGTAGCTGGGCATAGTGGCGGGTGCCTGTAATCCCAGCTACTTGGGAGGCTGAGGCAGAAGACTTGCTTGAACCCGGGAGGCGGAGGTTGCAGTGAGCCAAGATTGTGCCAACACACTCCAGCCCTGCCGACAAAGTGAGACTCCAGCTCCCAAAAAAAAAAAAAACTCAAATCAACACCCTAACATCACAACTAAAAGAACTAGGAAACTAAGAGCAAACAAACCCCAAAGCTATCAGAAGACAAAAAATAAACAAGATCAGAGTGGAACTGAAGGAGATAGATACATGAAAAACCCTTCAAAAAATCAGTTTATAAATTCACTGCTATTCCCATCAGGCTACCACTGACATTCTTCACAGAAGCAGAAAAACTGCTTTAAAATTCATATAGAACCAAAAAACCCATATAGCCATGACAATCCTAAACAAAAAGAACAAAGCTTGGAGGCATCACACTACCCAACTTCGAACTATACTACAAGGCTACAATAACCAAAACAGCATGGTACTTGTACAAAAACAGGCACATAGACCAATGGAACAGAATAGAAAACTCGGAAATAAGACCGCACATCTACAACCATCTGTTCCTGGACAAACCTGGCAAAAGCAATGGAGAAAAGATTCCCTATTTAATTAATGGTGCTCAGAACACTGGCTAGTCATATGCAGAAAATTGAAACTGGACCCCTTCATTACACCTCAAACAAAAATTAACTCAAGATGGATTAAAGACTTAAATGTAAAACCCAAAACTATAAAAACCCTAGAAGAAAATCAAAGCAATACCATTCAAGACACAGGCACAGGAAAATATTTCGTGACAAAAATGTCAAAAGCATCGGCCACAGAAGCAAAAATTGACACATGGAATCTAATTAAGGAGCTTTCTGCACAGCAAAAGAAACTATGAGTGAATAAACAACCTAAAGAATAGGAGAAAATTTTTACAATCTGTCCATCTAATGAAGGTCTAATATCCAGAATCTACAGGAAAAAAAAAAATCTAATTAAAACGTAGGCAAAGACATGAAACAGACACTTCTCAAAAGACATTTATGTGGCCAACAAGCATATGAGAAAAAGCTCAACATCACTGATCATTAGAGAAATGCAAATCAAAACTACAATGAGATACCATGTCATGCCAGTCAGAATGGCAATTATTAAAAAGTCAAGAAATAACAGATGCTGGCAAGGATATGGAAAGAGAAGAATGCTTTTACATTACACTGTTGGTGGGAATGTAAATTAGGTCAACCATTGTGGAAGACAGTGAAATGATTCCTCAAAGACCTAGAAGCAGAAATACCATGTGACCGAGCAATCCCATTATGGTGTATATACCCAAAGGAATATAAATCATTCTCTTGTAAGGATACATGCATGTGTATGTTCATTACAGCACCATTCACAATAGCAAAGACATGGAATCAACCCTGGATAAAGAAAATGTGGTAGGCATACCACCGTGAAACACTATACAGCCATTAAAAGGAACGAGATGATGTAGTTTGCAGGGACATGGGTGGAGCTGGAAGCCATTATCCTCAGCAAACTAACACAGGAACAGAAAACCAAACACCAGGTGTTCTCACTTATAAGTAGGAGCTGAACAGTGAGAACACATGGACACAGGGAGGGGAACAGCACACACTAGGGCCTGTCGGGGGGTGTGGGAGAGCATCAGGATAAATAGCTAATGCATGCAAGTCTTAATACCTAGGTGATGGGTTAATAGGTGCAGCAAACCACCATGGCACACGTGTACCTATGTAACAAACCTGCACGTCTTGTACATGTATCTTGGAACTTAAAAAAAGGTAATTAAAAAAATAAGTAAATGTAAATTTCAAGGTTACCATAATTCTAAGGTTACTTATCTATAATTTCTTTTACACTTAACCTTGCAAGTTTTGAAAAATTCTTGTTTCTATCCTTCTTGTTGAAGGAGAGAATGCAAAGGTTTATTACAAGAAACATCTTGCAAATGTTTATTACAATAAATTAAAATTTTACTTTCCAAATTTCACAAAACAAAGCACAAAATAAATATAAATAGTCTTTTGAATAATAGGGTTTTTTGTTTTGTTTTGTTTTTGAGACAGGGTCTTGCTCTGTCACCCAGGCTATAGTGCAGTGGCACAATCTTGGCTCACTGCAACCTTCGCCTCCTAGGTTCAAGTGATTCTTGTGCTTCAGCCTCCCTAGTAGCTGGGATTATGGGCATGTACCACCATGTCTGGCAATTTTTGTATTTTTAGTAGAAACCCAGTTTCATGATGTTGGCTGGGCTGCTCTTGAACTACTGACCTCAAGCAATCTGCCTGCCTCAGCCTCCCAAAGTGCTAGGATTACAGGCGTGAGAAAATGAGCCTGGCCTGAATAATGCTTTAAAAGTTTGTAGCCAAAAAGCCTTGTTTCGGTAAAGGAGTTGGACTATTGTTACCTTGCTCCTGGGTAGAGAACTTCAGATAGTCACAGAAAGATTTCTTTAAATCAAATGCATCTAGAAGTACAAATATCTTAGGGCTTATCATGGTATCACATCATCGATGCAGAAGGCTGTCCTGCAGAAACATGTGACATTGTGCAGCACAGAGGGCCCAGGGGGAGGAGACACAGGATCTGAAACTTTATCCTGGCTCACCCTTTGTGAACCATAGACGCTTCACTTCTTTTAGCTTCAGTTTCTCAATCTCCAAGCATTTAACATTATCCAAACCTGACCTATTTATATTTGTCTTCAAAATAAAGTGAAATAAATTTACATGAAATAACCTTGACAATCAACTGCTAATTCGTTATAAGGTTATTACAATTTATATTTTGTAACAACCATAATACAATGATAGCTGCTATTTAGTGAACATATGCTGTGAGCCAGACACTGTTAAGCATCTTATATGCATTATCTAATTTAACTTCACATCTTGAGATATAGGTACTGTTATACAGTTGAAGAAATTGAGATACAGAAAGATTAAACGTCTTGGCTAATACTACCTAGCCAGTAAGAAACAGACCCAGGTTTTGAATCTAGAATGCCTGACTTCAAAGGCTGTGTCCCTATCAACCCACACACTGTCTCTCTGCCACAGTAGCTTGCCCACCACTGGGCTCTGCCCAACCATTGTCTCTAAGCTGGGAATGTAGCTCACCCCCACCTCTGTACCTGCACCAAGTCTCAGTACACCCCTCTTCAACTGTCCATTTTTAAGTCAGCACTCAGTGCTGATGAGGATGGACACGCTTACATCATGCTGATAGGAGTAGTCATTGGTAGAAATTTCTGGAGAGTGGTTTGGCAATCAAAAGCCTCTAAGTCCTGTTCAGGAGTACAGCAGGTGCTTGAATATCATTTTCTTCAATGTCATTTCATTATAACATTGCGAAAATATTTAATTCCCAGCTGGGGCTACTGTGAGAATGTGTACATTCTCCCCATGTCTTCATGGGGTTTCTTTGGGTATTCCAGTATTTGTTACTGTTTTTGAACTGTATTGTGGCAGGAGGCACTCCTTAAATTTTACTTTGCAAACATTTATTCCTTGATTTAACCCACCACCACTACGACCCCAGTCACACACTAATTCTCCAAAAATTGTGTACATGATTATTTTACTTGTTTTTATTAACTCTTCTTCAATGTGTATATAGCTGACATTTATTTCAATGTTTAATGTTAGAAGTATTTTGGGTCTTTATTTAAAAGTTTGATGTGTTTGTCACCAGAAACATGTCATAGAAACTTAACTCTTGTTTATGTCAATTAGCCTGTGGTAAAATTGGTTTCATTTTACGTTGTTTCACTTAATGTTGTCATTTCCAAGAACCTATCAATGATGTGAAGTGAGGACTTATGATATATACTAAAGAAATTACTAAGATTCATGTAAACAATGTCCATTAAAGGATTATCTGTATTAGCATAGAACTTTAGATTATACAAATGTACAATAAAATAAGAAAGTTACGCCATGGTTTGTCCCTCTGATGGAATATAATGTAGCCAATGAATATCACGTGTTCACAAAATATTTAATAGAAAAGATTTATAATTCAAATTAAAGCCAGGAATAAAATAGTATAAAGAATACAGCCTGGATTTTTTTTGTTGTGTATAGGGATTATACAATAAAATGTAAACAGTATATATAAGAAGTAGGATTAAGGAATGTGTGTCATTTATTCATGCTCTACATTTTCCAAACTTACCCAACCAAAGTGTAGTTTATTATTTAGAAAATAAGTATGACTAAACTTTTTTTTGTCAACATCCACCAAGTTCAATGAATTTCTCTTTCAAGTAGAATTTCTCACAAATTTTGCATTCTACACAGCCTGCAGGTAGAACATTCCCTGTAACATTTTCTCCATGTTAAAAAGCAAACAAAAATAGATCAAGTGTCATGATGTTTTGGCTTGTGAGAAAAGGCCAATGGTGATATCTGATTCCTTTGTAAGTCATCTGGTTTTTCATCTGAGCCTCGAACGAGGTAAACACAGAAGGAAAATCCATGACTGGCAGAAGTATCCAGAGATGTGTGGGTGGGAAGTGGGAACAGACTCCACAGAAGGGGCCTTGGATCTGCTGCTGACTGCAGAGGCCATGTGTTTTCTCAGAGTCCTTCTGGAATTCTCTGCTGACCCCTCAGTGTTTTGGGAAATGCTTCCTGAAGAAAGAAAAAAAAAAAAAAAAAACAAAGAATATGTTCAATCCAGACTTATCTGCAATCCATGTAACTCATGGATACATTTCTTCATTGTCACCACAACCAAGAACCAGGGAAGTCTGTACTGAAAACACAGTTGTGTTGAAATCATGAAATAAATCCAAAATCTGTTGTGATATATCTCCATGTCAGAGTTGGGGGATTTTTATGGGTGTAATACTTTTTAGAATTTGGCTCTTAATTTTCAACTTTGTAAAAATTCTTGTTTGCTTAAAATAGCTATCTTGACTGTTAAAGCAATATTTGAATGCAAACATAATACAGGAGATTATTGGCAGTGAGGATTAATGATTCCAGTTAGGACTGTAAAATCTGCACTTCTGGCTGAGGGATGAGGACAGATGGATTAAGTAACTGGAGAAGTTAAGCATTCAGAGAATATCATTCCAATAGATAGCTTTATAGTCATTTTGTGACTGATGAAAACCAACAAAAACGTATTAACTTTTTTAAAGTCACTATATCAACACAACACCCAATTACATCCATTGCTGCAGGTAGGAGGCATTGTGCCAAATTGGTTAATTTGTGTCTGTATTTAGTATGTCAGGATCTTAAGATTTTGAAAAAAACACGTTTCAGAGAAGAAAACAATGCTCATTTTGGCAATCAGCCAAATTCAGCTCAACTAAAAATCATTATGGAAATTGGATATACATGGTTCAGATGGATGATATACTGTCAGGAAACAGGACTTCAGATATTCTGAATCTTAGAGTCAACTGTTTTGCCTTCTGTAGGTTTTGTCAGCTAATTGGCATGTGTGTGTGTTTGTGCGCGTGCGCATGCATGAGCATGTAAAACTGCAACATGTTTCCTTTCCCTGTATGCATACCTTGATATTCATTTGAAAAGTTCACCATGCAAGAAGTCACTTAGCAAACATCTGAACAGATGGGGTTTTTATCTTAAAAACTACCATTGCTTCATTGTCAAATCAAGGAGGTAAACATAACCTGTGCTGAAATCAGCTTAACCCAAGAACTCATCTCTGTTGATGGACCAAAGGATATAAAGGAACCTCTTCAAGAAGAACTACAAACCAATGCTTAAGGAAATAAGAGACAACACAAACAAATGGAAAAACATTCCATCCTCATGGATAGGAAGAATCAATATCATGAAAATGGCCATATTGCCCAAAGTAATTTATGCATTCAGTGCTATCCCTACCAAGCTACCATTGACTTTCTTCATAGAATTAGAAAAAACTACTTTAAATTTCCTGTGGAACCAAAAAAGAGCCTGTATAGCCAAGACAATCCTAAGCAAAAAGAACAAAGCTGGAGGCATCACGCTACCTGACTTCAAATATGCTACAAGGCTACAATAACCAAAACAGCATGGTACTGGTACCAAAACAGATATATAGACCAATGGAACAGAGCAGAGGCCTTAGAAATAACACCACACATCTACAACCATCTGATCTTTGATAAGCCTGACAAAAACAAGCAATAGGGAAAGGATCCCCTAGTTAATAAATGGTGTTGGAAAGACTGGCTAGCCATATGCAGAAAACTGCAACTGAACCCCTTCCTTATACCTTATACAAAAATTAATTCAAGATGGACCACAGACTTAAATGTAAGACCTAAAACCATAAAAATCCTAGAAGAAAACCTAGGCAATACTATTCAGGACATAGGCATGGGCAAATACTTCATATCTAAAACACCAAAAGCAATGGCAACAAAAGCCAAAATTGACAAATGGGGTGTAATTAAACTAAAGAGTTTCTGCACAGCAAAAGAAACTATCATCAGAGTTAACAGGCAACCTACAGAATGAGAGAAAATTTTTGCAATCTCTTCATCTGACAAAGAATAGAGGTCCTTTCACACCATTCTAACAACTCAACAAGCAAATGAGTGCTATTTTTTTTTTTTTAATTTTAAAACAAAGACTCTGTAAAGCCATATGTTTGTGGCAGGATACAATTTTCTAGCTCATTCAGAATTTCCGTTAGTTGTAACTTGGCATCCAGAGGGCTCAGTCATTCTCATACTTAGTGTGATATTAGTGTGCAACCTCATAGGACCTAAAGATTTTCTCCCCCCCTCTTTTATTTTATTCTTCTTAGCACTGCTCTTTTCTAAGTAAGTTCAGGTACCTCCGAGCTGGTTTTGATCTGTGGTGAAACTCCTGGTTTCACCAGGAGTGGGCTAAAAAGGTGGAGGGGCTAAAAAGCTGGACCACAGTTGAGACCCAGGAAGCAGCCTACCTGGTCCCATTTTCTCTGCCACTGGCCTGCTCTGAGAGCTGGCTTATAATATGGGTGTGCTCAGTAGTGGGTTTTAGTTTGTGTTTCCCTGGAAGCCACCCTGAGACAAGGACTTAAGTTCATGATGTTTATTTGGGAGGTTATCCCAAGGAGCACTTGAGGGAAAGTGAGACAAGGCAGGGAAGTCAGTCAGTAGAGTGGTTAGAAGCAAGTTACTTCTGTAGGTTACTAGAGCTTAATCCGGCTGGGAACTCTGGGAATCATATAAAGTTAGAGCCTGGGACAGTGAACTGTCAGTCATTGGTTCAGGGCTGCTCCCAGGGAGGTGTTAGTTCCCAGGCACTTTCCTCTTTCCCACTTTAGGCTGCCAGCGGGTGTGCAGACTCTGGTAGCCAGAGAAAGCCCTCAGGCGAAGTAATGCAGAGGCCAGCTGTGGGCAGTTGGCCCCACAAACATGGAAAGTTTGAGGACAGAGGGGATGTGGGTGGGTCCTCAATAGTGTCTGCTGCAAGCATCTCCCTGTAACTTGCTTGTTTTTGTCAGGCTTGTCAAAGATCAGATGGTTGTAGATGTGTGGTGTTATTTCTAAGGCCTCTGCTCTGTTCCATTGGTCTATATATCTGTTTTGGTACCAGTACCGTGCTGTTTTGGTTATTGTAGCCTGTAACTTAATGTCCACTTCATCCACGTGTTGCATGTACTGTTCTGTGCCATTTTAAGGGGAGCTACCTTTTCATGATCTGCCCACTGATTAGAAAATAGCCGAGTTTAACATTCAGCCAACATGAGTTATATGACTATAATGGCAAGACAGCAATGAACATAATGGCAAGAGAAGACCATTAACAAATGAGTGTTTTAGAATTCTGTTTATAGTTATTTTAGGAATGGCTTGTTCCTGGCTCACTGCAACCTCTGCCTCCCAAGTTCAAGTGATCCTTCGGCCACAGCCTCCCGAGTAGCTGTAATTCCAGGTGCGCACGTCACCACACCTGGCTAATTTTTGTATTTTTAGTAGAGACAGGATTTCACCACGTTGGCCAGGCCAATCTCAAACTCCTAACTTCAAGTGATCTGCCAGCCTCAGCCTCCCAAAGTGCTAGGATTACCGGAGTGAGTCACTGTGCCCAGCCAGGTTTGTTCTCTTAATCGTTACTTTAACATCAAAATGTGTGTAAAATCTGACTGAATACTGTGCCTGCTTATGGGGGTGGAAGCAAAGTGTTGACCAACACTGTTTTATGCCCCAATCCACAATGTATCATCTCCTCCTTTCTCAGGACACTCACCAAGAGCCTCGGAATGGGGAATGGGTGCAGGTTTCCTCCGCCTCTAGCTTCCCAGAGAATTACCCAGCTGGGTTCAGAACCACGGACAGTGGCATAGGAGGCCGCTCACCCCTGTGCCCAGCAATTCTGGACATGCTGATCTTGCGACAGATCCCTCTTTTGGTCTTGGGAATCCCCAGCCCCTTTGACTATGTTTGTTGAATGTTCAGGAAAATGTTCATTATCTTTTCCAAGCTCAAGGAGTGTGACTTTCAGTGGTTGTGGCTCTGAACCCCCTTCCAGCCTAACTGCTGATGGCCAGTGGAGAAACTTGGTACTCTAAAAACCTTCTGCTTTGTATCCTCACTGCTAGTGGCATCTGGTTTTAAGTGGTGCTTGTACATGAGGCTAGGAAGAAAGGGATAGAACTGACTGATGGCTTTGCCAAATCAATTTAGACACTCTTAAGCTTAAAATGTGGCTTCCATATGACCAGAGGACTTGGGGTCGTGATGCTGGCAGATCAAAATGAGATGGAGAGTCAGTGAGCTCTGGCTTAGGCTGTAAGTACATTATATGTAGTGCCTTCATGACATGATATCCTTTATATGTTAATAAATGAACTTTTATCTGAAACAGAGCCAAAATTGCCATCAAGGAGGCTTATCCTTGTGAGCACACATAGAAACAGGTGAAAAGTTCTTCTCCCCCAGTTAAAGGGAACTTGAACCCCACGGTAGCTAAATAGAATATTCTGGGAATGCCAAGAGCCCAGGATTCCTTACAAATAACACCAATGTAAAGGCACAACTTGTTCATGGGTGAATCAATAAAAGCCAGTTTGACACCCTGTTCTTAGCTTCTTTCTCTCCAAAGGGCTTTAGCAATCTTGTCTACCCCCATTTTTCAAAAATGAGCAAACAGAAGCAGAGAAGTCAAAAATAACTTGCGTAGTACCAGAATTCCACCTCCAATGACCTGTCCCACCTGCTGTGCCACACTCAGAAGGGTGCACTCTTAGCTTCCATGCATCTGTCTTGTGTGGTTTCAGGGAAAGTGCAAGGAAGAAGAAGTGACAGACAAGTGATCTGGCTGGCCCTGGGAAGCCTAATCAGTATTTGGTTTATCTCAAGATAACCTGAACTTGAGATAGTGATAAGAAAGAAGGTTACATGGTGTTTTCCAAGGAAGACCTGAGTGGAAAGTTGAGTTTAGACAAAGGCTCTATCCTGGCATAGAGTGGTGTAGACAGCTTGCAGACACTCGCCAGTGTGTGCTCAGTGTTTGCTGTGATGTTCTGGCCGCTGTGCAGGTGATCTTACACTCCTGCCACATTCTGCCTTCCAAGAGTCTGGAGTCTCAGGAACTAGGTCATGTTGTAAAAACCAATTCAATAGAAACTTGGTTAGCAAGCCAGGAAGGTCTGTGGTAATGAGCCAAATCATCTCCTAAGAAGAGAAACAGACCCTGAAGATGAGTCATAACAGGAGGTAAACAAAGATAAACTGCAGTGACCCCCTGGACTCTCCTTTTCAGCACAGACTGTTTTGCCCCTATCAGTGGAATGTTAATGACTCACGTCCATCCATGAGGTACTGTTGCAACAACAAACACTGGCAGCTACTATCGGCCACTTGACATACTTGCTGGCCCTTCTCATTTTCGCTGGCTCTTTCTTATCCCCCAGCCTTAATGAAGAGTTGCAGATACTTGCATTCCTAGCAAGGAAGAAAAAGTAGAGGTCTTTTTGAAGAGGAAAATCTGTGTCCTTGTCCCCTTTCTTTGGCATCATGGTATCTATGTATAAGGACAGCTGTGCTCTCCAGAGTTGATAAGGAAAAAAAAAAAAACTATAATCCCAGCATTTTGGGAGGCTGAGGCGGGTAGATCAGTTGAGGTCAGGAGTTTGAGACCAGACTGACCAACATGGCAAGACCCCGTTTCTACTAAAAATACAAAAATTAGCCAGGTGTGGGGGCACATGCATGTAATCCCAGCTACTCGGGAGGCTGAAGTACAAGAATCGCTTGAACCCAGGAGGCGGAGGTTTCAGCAAGCAGAGATCACACCACTGCACTCCAGCCTGGGCGACAGAGTGAGACTCCATCTCAAAAAAATAAAAGTAAAAGCACAAATGTTGCTTGAGCATTAAAATGGGGCAAGCACCGTTCTTCAGCTTTTCTTGGATTACCTCTTTTGTCCTCTCCTCAAACCTGTAAAGTAGATCCTCTTACTACGCCCATTTTGCAGATAAGAAAACTGAAGTTTGGGGAGATTAATTCTCGAAGTCATAGCTGGAAAGTGACAGAGGCAGGATATGAACCAAGGTAGCTGACACCTCAGCCTGCCTCCTCTCTTGCCTCCTATCCTCCCTCCCTCTAAAGATGAGTTTATGAGAGTTAGAGGGCAGTAACATAGAGCCAGCAGAGCTTTTAAGGTAGTGTTTATTGCCCCAAAATAATTTTTCTTACTATTAATTTTCATCAAACTTAAGGATCACTTTGGACTTGTGACAATCCAGGTGCACTGCTGCTCAAAGATAGACTCAAAATATGAGTTTCGGGTCTGAGAAACTTGGAACATAGTAACTCTGAGAAGACATGAGCAGAGGAGAATCTCAGCCCAGATTTGGAAATGATACCACTTATGGACACATTGCAGCTCAAGGCCATGCTTAGGAGACATGGCCCCCCCTCCTGGGTGTAGATTAGTACATGCTTAGTACATGCCTGGCACATAGTAGGCATTTAATAAATAGTTGCTGTTTTGAAGACTCATTGTGTTTATGCCTGAACAATTGCTCTTCAAATAAAACGTGGCGGTTGTTTGCGGAGCTACAATGCCAGCTAGCAAACTTCAGAGGCAGATGTGTGGCTCAGCGCAAAGAATGTGTCAGTTGCGACCGTGTACATTTTCTACTCTAGGCCTCATTCTAGTTCTCCTCTTTCTTCCTACCCTTCTTTTTGTTGCACCTCTGCACTTCTTACTTCTGTTCCCTTGTGTTTTATGTATTACTTTACATAGCCTTATATCATTTTTGGAGATAGCTAAACATACATAAATTTAAAAAGTAAAATATCAGAGATTCCTGCTTCTCAGCTTTGCCATTGTAAAAGTAAAACCATGTGTGTCAGAACCTGGCCCCTTGGGTTATTGTAATTCCAGGCATAAATTGAGCTAGGATCAGGAAAGTCCGAAATCGGAATTATGGAGGTTTATTGATGACCACTGAAAAACCTAAGGAATTGTGGCCAAAAAAACTTAAAATGTGTCTGCTAAAACTGGTGACTTCTCCTTGATGTTTTAGTGATTAGAAAGGCATTCTGTGTCATGGCAAAGTGTACTCTGAGGCCAGGATGAAGTGTTTGCTCTTTAAAGTTAGCAGATGCCACTTAGATTAGAATTGTAGCCTCCTTTTTTTTTTTTTTTTTTTTTTTTTTTTTTCAAGGAAAGGAAAGAAAAAAAAAACAGGAAAGCATGCCTGGGTGCCCCAAAGGAAGTCTGTATTCCATAGAAAACAAACCCCCCGCCAGCAGCTACCCTCACACGCACAGGGCTCCAACCTCGGAGTCTGAGCCAGCCGAAAATGTCAGGGTGGCTTTCCAAGTCTGACTAGCTTGTGAGGTTGCTGGTGTTGGCTGCATCGAAGGCTGAACTGCAGGAAAACAAAGTGCCAGATTAAAGCAGAGTGACAGCCGCTCTCAAAACGACTCACTGGGAGGGCCACGTGTCCATGGAGGAGCCATGTCAGGGGCGCTCCCAAGAGTCCAGGCATGGCAGTCAGCACTTATTAAATGCCACTGTGAGTTATGTTATTTAGCATCAGTGTACTGGATACTGTAAAAAATTCAGGTCCGGCATCTTTGAGCCTCAATTTTCATATCAGTAATATGGGATCGATAACTCTTTGGGATAAGGCTTTGTAATCTAAATGTTGCTATGTAAAAGATGCAGAATTGGTCCCTCCCTTGAAGGGCTTATGAACTAATTTTACAAATTTGCGATAGGCAGATGGTGTGGTGTATATGAGGGTTCACTGGAAAGGATAATGAAGCCACGGCCCCGTGTGAGATGGTGGTGATACTGCTGTTATCATCGTGGCCACTGGGGTCCCTGCAGGCTGAGCCGCATATCAGCAGAGCTGTGCAAGTCCCCCATTCCCCCAGTAGCTAGCCCATGATGGCCCAAGTGTGGCATAGGGTGTCCTCCCTCCCCCTGCTTCCTGGGAGACAGCCTGGCGTCACAGAAGGAGCACAGGCTTGGAGCCAGTCACACATGAGTCTGAACTCCAGCACTGAGCCCCCATTTCCATATCTCTAATATGAGGTACAAAGCACTACTTAAGATAGGCCCTCTAACATTACAATTGCCAGGCCTGTCCCCATTTTCTCTAAAGTGTAGCCATTGCTAATTTGCAGGATAGCCAGAGGCTATCTTCTCTGTCACCTTCAGATTCACAGGCTCTCTCTGCCACCAAAAGTTCCCACCCAGCAGATCACCCCCGTCTTCCTTGATGGAACTAGGAGCTGGCCACCTGTCCTGCCACCTGCCTCCAGACTTACCTGACTGTGGTGTCAGAAGTTCCATACCGAAGTTAGGCCTGAGCAGCCTGAGAAATTGCCACAAAGGAAGCATACAGTTGGAAAGGGTCCTTTCGTGGACAGCCAGACAGGAGAGACACCTCAGTACCTGCAGGTGTCCTTCCTTTGGGGCCTGGATTACTTTCCTGCTAATTCTTCCCAACACCTGCACCTGTGCCCTCTTTGGAATTTTTGTTTGTTTGTTTGTTTGTTTTTGAGACAGTCTCTCTCTGTCACCCAGGCTAGAGTGCAGTGGCACGATCTCCGCTCACTGCAATCTCTGCTTCCCAGGTTCAAGCGATTCTCATGCCTCAGGCTCCCGAGTAGCGGGGACTGCAGGTGCCTGCCACCACTCCCAGCTAATTTTTGTATTTTATTGGAGATGGGGTTTTGCCATGTTGGCCGGGCTGGTCTCGAGCTCCTGACCTCAAGTGATCCACCCGCCTCGGCCTCCCAAAGTGCTGGAATTACAGGCGTGGGCTACTGCTCCTGGGCTCTTTCAATTTTCTTAAATGGACAAACCACACCCTCTGCTTTAAGAAAACCACACATCCTCCAAAGAAGTCTCATTGCCTTTGTTCCCTCCTGTCGCAGAGGTGCTCTGATGTCTCCTGCCCAGGTTTCTCAGGCTGTGGGTGTAGGACAGGCTCTGGGTGGGAGGTAAGAGGAAAGGGATGCTGATGTTCCCACCTCTTCACCCTCCAGTGAGAGCCATGGCCCTGCTCTTTGTCTTACCAGGGCTTTGTCCCCTAAACTCATCTCTCAATAATACTCTTTTCCTCATCAACAGCCAGCCATCTCTATCTCATCTAGCAGTCAGTGTACTGTTTCTAAGAGCAGGGCCCTGAGAAAGTCCCTGAGAGTGGAGACCCCCCACTATGGGATCTTTCCTGTCCTGGGCCTGCCAGCACCATAGGAAGGCACTCAGCACTTTGTGCCCCTCTGTCTGTCATACAGGGAATGGCACAGGGCCAGCACATTCTTTATTTCCCTTCCTCTAATGGATGAGTTGAGGGCAGTGGGGTTTCTAACTCCTGCTGAAATGAGAAAGGTTCCCTTGTCCCCCACTTGCAGGGCATGCAGCAGGCGTTGTGGCTCGCTTCTTCAGTGCCCCACTGCTCAGACCTCTAGGGGAGCATACAGATGAGCAGGTTGTGGGGCTCAAACCCCACAGCGGTGTCTGGGGGTGGATGTTTCCAGCTCCTGAAGCCCCAGTGGGCATGTGCTATCCTGTGCTCTTTTAGTTTTGCTGTCTATAGGTGGCTTGTGTTAACCAGCTCAATTAGACCCTGGGCACAGGCCCAGGGGTGGAGCCCTAGCCAGGGACTACACCCTTCTCTATGTAGCACTTCCCCTCTTCGGTATCATTTAATCGGACCACACCCTTCCCAGCACTTCCCTTCCTGCCTGCCTTCCATATCACGTGGCTACTGTAGCTCTTATGATTGCTGGAAGTAGAAACCTATGTAAACTACTTCAGGTGAAAAAGATTTATTATATGGCTGCAGAGGAACTATTAAACCCAAAAACAAAAAATGAAGGATACGTGAACCTCATGTGAGCAAAAATTGGAAATCAAGGGCTAAGGTCATTTTCTCCATCTCATGAAATGCCTGTTCTGTCTCTCGATGGATTCTGAGTCTGTTCCATTTTGCCTCTTTTTGATCGTGTTTCTGTACTTTTCAGCTTACGTGGATTTCCCCAAGTGGCTACATCAGTTGTAGAGTGGGTAGAGCTGTGCTCACAACAGCCCGCTGCTGACATCAATCTCTTATGAAGAGAGGTTGGTTAATGGTTACAAATATGCAGTTAGAAGAAATAAGATCTAATGTTTGACAGATCAGCATGGTGACTATAATTAGCAATAATCTATTGTACATTTCAAAGCAGCTAGAACAGAATAATTTGAATGTTCCTCGCAGAAAGATAAATGTTTAAGGTGATGGATATCCCACTTACCCAGATTTAATCTTTACAGATCATATGAATATATGAAAATATGTACATCTGCTGTGTATCCATAAAGTAACTTTCAAACCTCCTAAGCAAATTTGATTGGCTCAGCCCAGCTATAAATGGGTCTCTTCAAGGCTGGTGTTCACTGATAATGGAGCAAGAGGTTCTAAAGTGTGATGTGGGCAGGGGCCTTTCAGGAGCTCTGAAAATGTCAAGTTCTCTAGAACTAGAACATAATATTTATCATTCTGATTAAATGCCATCAATTAGTGCCATCATCAGTGCTCCACTGCTCATCTCGAACTTCTGTATCTTCTGTATCTTTGTATCTCTGTGTCTCTGAAGTTGGAATGTGTTTTTATTGGCTATTAGCTGGGCACCAGTTAGGGTATAGTTGCCAGTACTTGCAAGTGCACAAACAGCAAACATAGCAGCATCAAAACAAAGTCGGGGTTTCACCTGCTGGAAAGAGAGTCCTGAAGACACAGGACCCTGGTAGGGAGTGGCGAATCCCTTGTCTTCAGCAGCATTCTTGGAGCAGGCATCAGGCATAGGCTCTAGGTCCTTCCAGAGTCAGCTGAATGGGGCTGGTACTAATGACTGGTAACTTTCTGTGGATTCCTTCTGAAAATGTTAGACCACCTATGCTCCTGATGGTATAAAGGACGTGTTTTTTGATAAAGCACAGGAGCTGATGATAGTAAAAGATATTCAGGAGAATCAAAATCCATATGCAAAGACATTTTAAGACCATCTTAACCAATCTATTTTTCTTTATGCATACATGTAATATACAATAATCAGGAAAAAATGTGTTTCTTTGTTTTTGTTTTTTTTTTTGAGACGGAGTCTCACTCTGCCGCCCAGGCTGGGGTGCAGTGGCCGGGTCTCAGCTCACTGCAAGCTCCGCCTCCCGGGTTTACGCCATTCTCCTGCCTCAGCCTCCCGAGTAGCTGGGACTACAGGCGCCCGCCACGTCGCCCGGCTAGTTTTTTGTATTTTTTAGTAGAGACGGCGTTTCACCGTGTTAGCCAGGATGGTCTCGATCTCCTGACCTCATGATCCGCCTGTCTCGGCCTCCCAAAGTGCTGGGATTACAGGCTTGAGCCACCGCGCCCGGCCGAAAAAATGTGTTTTAATCAATATGGAAGAATTTTAGTGATAAGGAAGCATTGTATGAAAGTTGAATTGGCAACTGGCCAGGTGTGGTGGCTCACGCCTGTAACCCCAGCACTTTGGGAGGCTGAAGTGGGTGGGTTACCTGAGGTCAGGAGTTTGGGACCAGCCTGGCCAACATGGCCAACATGGTTTTAGTAGAAACCCCAACTCTACTAAAAATACAAAAAGTAGCTGGGCCTGGTGGTGGGCGCCTGTAATCCCAGCTACTTGGGAGACTGAGACAGGAGAATCGCTTGAACCTGGGAGGCGGAGGTTGCAGTGAGCTGAGATCGTGCCATTGCACTCCAGCCTGGGTGACAAGAGCAAAACTCTGTCTAAAAACAAGAGAGAAAGTTTAATTGGCAACTTAAAAATTATTTGTGTTATAAAAACTAATGGTGTATCTTAAAATTGATAATGTCTCACAATTAATAAGCTACAGTAACAACAGTAGAGGTGGCAGAATTCTGAACTGCAAATATCATTAAATCCTAATAAACGTAGCACCCTACTCCCTCTGTCAGAACTCATGCACACAATGAAATATGGCTAATGGCCCCAGCATCCTCTGCCATTCACATGGCAGCAGGAATCAGTGGGCTTGCAGGAAAAAATAGATACCCAGGTAGATTTGTCTCTCACAATCAAAGGAGAAGATGTTTTCTCTTCTTTGCAGCTGGCCTTCCCAGTGTTGGACGTATTTGGATCTGCCATGAAGATGGCTCACATTTCACAATTTGAACTCCCAGCGCACTGCTTGGTGTTTGGGTTCAGTGATGTTTTTTTTGGCTGGCTTCTCACCTCTGGCAGCCTGGTATCCTTGTACAGCAAAATGTGCACAGTCACTCCCCTCCCTGGCCTTCCCCTTAGACCATCCCCATGACACCGCTTTGAAAACACGTTGGGTTTCTCACCCAGCTCATTAATAATGACATTTAGTAAATCAGCCCGATCTAAAAATACTTTTTAGAGGGAAGAAGCCCTCTGGATTTCAAGGTCAGTGCAGTGCGCACATGAAATAGTTGTTTTCCAATTCCCTCCTGTATGAAGATGGCTTGTTTCCACTGGGCACTGAAGTTCCTCTTTTAGGTGGTGTGCTGCTGTCAACTTAAGACATGGGCTAGATTCAAAATGTGTCCAATATTTGTGTTTCAGTGTGTGCCCGTGAGGATTTCCGGTTAAGGACCAAGTTTCTTGTTTTTCCTTTTTTATCCCCTTGTATTACATTCAAAATAGCAATATGAACATTTTCGTAGTTTTTATCATGCACCTATGAATGCACAATAATCAGAATAAAAATATAATTTCCAGGAATTTGTTTTGTGTGTTAAATGATAGCAGTTTATAGACAGTATCATTAAAATTGATCAGACTAGATTGCTATCCATTGTAGCCACTGTGCATATGTGTATATATGTGTGTGTGTGTGTGTGTGTGTGTGTGTGTATGATTTTTACTCATATCTGCATTTTTACATAGACCTTTTGTTAGCTTTTGACTTCGTTAGGTAATGCCCAGGAGGCAACTGCCAACGTTGATAAATATGGAAATAATATGGCAGCCACTCCCTTCTGTGGCCAGTTTCTCAGTCTGTCTGTCGAGGACGTTAGAGTTTGAGGGTCACAGAAGCACTGATTCCAGGTTTGGTTGTTAAGAAAAACTGTAGTCTCAAAGCTTATCTCTGCTTGCTCTCAGAACCAACATGATTAAGTAAAAATATTGTCTTTAAGAAGACAAGGTAAATGAGAATAGGGACCATAGAATGTAACCCAGCAACCAACTGCTCATCTGTGGGCTCCTTACTATTAAAAACTGCATTTACTTATTGGCCCTGAATATAAGTTGCATGATCTTGCCATTCATTGTTTATATTAAGAGCCTTGGATGTGGTGGCACATGCCAATAGTCCCAGCTACTCAGGAGGCTGAGGTGAGAGGATTGCTTGATCCCAGGAGGTCAAGGCTGCAGTGAGCCATGATGGCCCTACTGCACTTCAGCCTTGGGAAACAGAGTAAGACCCTCTCTCAAACAAACAAACAAAAAAGGCATAACTCTATGTGTGCACTGTGCTAAATCATTTTACATAAATTATCTCTTCATGCTTTTACAAGAACACTACGAGGCAAGTTTCTTTTTCTTTTCTTTTCTTTTCTTTTTTTTTTTTGGAGACAGTGTCTAACTCTTTTGCCCAGGCTAAAGTATGGTGGTGTAATCTCAGCACACTGCAACCTCTGCCTCCTGGACTCAAGTGATCCCCCTGCCTCAGCCTCCCGGGTAGCTGGGACTATAGGCTTGTGCCACCATGTCTGGCTAATTTTTTGTATTTTTAGTAGAGACAGGGTTTCACCTTTTTGGCTGGGCTGATCTCACTCCTGACCTCAAATTATCCACCTGCCTCGGCCTCCCAAAGTGCTGGGATTACAGGCGTGAGCCACCACACCCAGTGAGGCAGGTTTCAAATTGCCATTTAGCAGATGACAAAACTGGAATTCTAACTCTGATCTGACTCCAAAGCCAAAGCTCTTAGTCACTGGACTATATTGTCTTTGTCCAAGAGAAGTACTAATTAACGGCCTGGCACAGTGGCTCATGCCTGTAATCCCAGCACTTTGGGAGGACGAGACAGGCGGATCACGAGGTCCAGAGATTGAGGTCATCCTGGCCAACATGGTGAAACCCTGTCTCTACCAAAAATACAAAAAAATTAGCTGGGTGTGGTGCTTGTATCCCTGTCCTCCCAGCTACTCAGGAGGCTAAGGCAGGGGAATCACTCGAATCTGGGAGGCAGAGGTTGCAGTGAGGTGAGATCATGCCACTGCACTCCAGCCTGGTGACAGAGGGAAACTCTATCTCAAAAAAAATAAATAAAGGAAAAGAAAGAGGAAAAAAACCTAATTAATGTAACACACTGCTTGCAAATTAATCTTGAAAATAAGGATACAGGAAAAGATGTAAAAGTTTATGATCAAGTATGTACTTATTGTTAATCCAAAGGAAATGTTGACTGCATATATTGTTAGAAAGTAATATTTTTAACAAATGCTTTCAGTTCATTTGGATTCATGGTGGACCCTGGTGCCTGAAATTTAGGTAACTGCTCTCATGTGACAAAGGGACGGGCATAAGGACAGCATGAGGATGGGACAGCAAAGGAAACAGCCACAGCACGATTCTCATCAACATTTTCTGGAAGTGAGTTGGACAAGTAGAGAGTCAGAAGCTGAAAATCCTCAGAAACCAGACAGCGGATGGTGGATCTGCCAAGGAAGAACATGAGGCAGAAGGAATCATTGAACAATGTCACCCTGGGCGTGGCATGAGGAAGGTCATATTGCCTTGGCTGTGGCAAAGTTGGGAGAGCTGGGAAGCTCCAGTGAGACCACCAGCTCAGAGCTTGTTTGCCATTATCCGGGCATGGATGGGATGTGACCTCAATGCCAGTAGTGGCAGTTGTAGAAATGGAAGGACATAGGTGAGAAGAAGTATGTTAAAACTGACAGGGCTTGATCTTTGGTAGAGTGAATGAGTTGGAGGGCTGAATCCTGGATGGTTTAGTGGAATGAGATGCGCAATTGCAAGGAGGATGTTGGTTTTGGAAAGAAGATATGGTTGATTTTCAGATGTTTTGACTTCGAACAGTGTGAAGTATCTTGGTGAAGATTTCCAGGGGTCATTGGAAAATGGGACTTGGGCTGGAGTAACAGGTTAGGCTATAATAGATGTGGGAACTGGCACTTACAGTAAATGCCACCATGAAGGCTGAGCATGGAGACAGAAGGAAAGAATAGAGGGGGCTGAAGAGAGAGGCTTAAGATTGGAGGAAAAGAAGACCCAGTACAGGACAAAGAATGAGACTTCAACATCTTCTGTTGCAGGGAAGACTAATAGTCACTTTATGGGAAGCAAAAATTTAGGTTCATACTTTCCACTTTTATTGTCCCAGAGATGATAGTTGTAAATTTAATCTTTTGTTTGCTCCATCCAGATATACACACTTTCCACTCTTCTATCTCCTCCTCTCCACCCCAGGAGGTGGTCTGGGTGCACCATGTCAGTAGGGCTCCCCTGCCCCCTGGTTTCCTGTTGGGTGTAGCCAGTGAGGGACCCATGGGTGGAGATTGGAGATAGGAAGGAAAGAGATTGAGGTTAGGACACAGGTGTATCAGGCTCTGTTTTTACAAAGTTGTTACAGATGGGCTCCATCCTTTGACCAAAGGTCTTTGCTCAACTGAAAGTGGTCTGTCCAGCACAGTGTTTTCTTCCACTGGGGTTGGTTACCTCTCCCTCCCTTCATTCCTTTAGCAAGTGAAGTGGTATCTTAGTTTCCTTGGGCTTCCATAACAAATGGCCACAAACTGAGTGAGTTAAAATAACAAAAGCCTGCTCTCTCTTACAGGCCAGGAGACCACAAGTCTGAAACCCAGGTATCCTCAGGGTTGGTTCCTTCGGGAGGCTCCAGAGGGATAAACTGGCCCATACTTCTCTCCTAGCTTCCCATGGTTGTGACAGTCCTTGGCACTTCTTGCTTGCAGATGTGTCACTCCAATCTCTGCCTCTATCTTTGCATGACTACCTTCTCCATGTCTCTGTGTCCTTTCTTTGACTCTCACAAAGACTGTCATTGATTTAGGGTCCACCCTAATCCAATAATTATCTCATCCCAATCCTTATTTACATCTTCAAAGACCCTCTTCCCAAATAAGACCATGTTCTGAGGTTCCTGGGTATATGTGAATGGGGAGACACTGCTCAACCTACCCAGCTCCACTGTGGTCAGCCCTGAGTTCCTGCACCTGCCCCCATGGTTCCCTACACCCTGCCCACATATTTGTACTTTAGTCCCTTTGTAAACAACCCTTCTTTAAATTGTCCTAATTTTAATGTGCCTTCTCTTTCTGTTTAAGATTCTGACTGGTGAACATCCCTTTAGTAAGTTTCTTACCCCCCATACAAACCTGTGTAAGCATGAACTTATCATGGCTCCCTCTTTGGGTTTAGCTGCCAGGAAAATGAGCCCTATATGTAGTGTTTAACTGTAGAAACTCTTTAGCCTAAATTTCTGCTATATTTATCTTTTATACTGAATGACTTTTGTTCCAATTTTAACATGTCTTTATAAATTATTTTAGAAGATATGAAATTGTGTAACACAGTAAGAAAAGTGCTGGTTCTCCAAGTCTCCCTTTCTCTTGCCAAATTGCTTGGAGTTTAAAGCTCATCCTCAGAGGAATCAAATTTTAGCATCTATTTTTTACATTCTGGGGGATATGCAGTGGCTAATCTGAATTCATACGGGTTGATTATGACAAAAAGGAATGTTTAAGTCATTTTCCGCTGTGTGTAATTCTGTGTATACAATTGCAATCACCCAACTTTATCACGATGAACATTTCACAGCTTAGTTAATAAGCCTGTGGCCTCAGGCTCAAGGATGGCAACCCTGGTCCTGCTGGGGTATCTCTTGGTTTCATGTTTAGTTTGAGGATGCCATCATGTGGTCCTTTGGCAAAGGAAGAGGAACACAATAGTCATTGTTTTCAACTATAAATGGTTTGAACGGGGCCCAAAGTTCTATACTTTTCCACTCCTCCTTCCACCCCACTGGTGAGCTTTCAAATATTATCAAGATATTTACCATTTTTATAAAATTTTAGAGTTGGAAGCTTAGAGGCCATGAAATCCAAGTAGTCTAACTCCCTCATTTTGCAATGAGGAAGCAAGGGTGCAGAGAATTGAATCCACCACTCAGTGCCCCATGGTGCTTTTGTGTTATGGCAGGGGGATGGCCCAGGTTTGGGCTCTTGGGGTTTTTTGTTGTTGTTGTTTTTGTTGTTTTTGCCTCCCATGGCAGTGTCCTCTCTGCTGTGATTTGCTACCTGTGACCTTTACGAGTCCAAATGGCATAGAGAGCTTGTGCCATGGAAGTTCAAGGGGAGAAGGGGTCACTGTGTGCTTGGCTTAGAGAGCCAGAGAAGGCATCAAAGAGGAGGAGGGAATCAAGATAAAATCTGAAGGGTGGGCAGACTAGATAAGTTTCATTTAACATGTGGAGGCAGGAAGACATCGCAGACTCCAGCAGTTAACATGAGAGCATTTGCCGTGGATCTGCCTGCAAAATGCACTCTCTAGGACTTCTAAGGCACATCCACTTTAATTTGTTGGTCACTTATTTATAGGTACGTTGCTCCGATCTCTGCCCCTATCTTTATGTGTCAGACTTTTCTGTGTCCTTTTCTGTCTCTCACAAAGACACTATCAGTGGATTTGGCATCTATCCTAAATCCAGGATGTGTATAAATATAGGCACAAGCTCTTAATCTAACAAATGAGGACATTTGTGGTCAACCAGAATTTTCAGTTACTCAAGAAAATTACATCTGGGGTTAAAAAGAAAAAAAAAGGAAGACATTCTAGGATCAGATACTACTTATAATAATGGTAAAGCTTTATTGAGGAAAATACTTTTGGGTGGAATAAATCTAGACTACAATGTCAAGAAAATGTGTGTATCTAGAGTGTCATTTTAAAGATCTATTTTCTTGGGGATTATTACAAAGATGCATAGAAGATATAAAGCATGGAGATTGTGAAGATGAGATGACTTCCACAGAGACCCCATGTATGTGTATTTAGTTGTCAAAAACTCAATGGTGTTTGATTATTTTTTCTCCTGTTTTGAGATTCTGTTCACTTAGGCAGTGAGTGAGTTGGCGATTAACACATTTAGCGCTCACTTTCGGCCAGATCCTGGTGAAATGACAAAGATGAACAAGACAAGCCTCTTGCCTTCTAGGAGTTTACAGCCTGGACAGAAAGACAAACATGTAAACAAACAGGGGCTAAAGGAGGAGACAGCAATGTCTTACAAAGGGGATCTTCTGAGTTGTACCCATAGGTGGAGAGTAAGGTGTGAAGATGAGGGCCTGTCCAGGAACATGTAGACATTTGCTGTGACTGGGTCATGATGGGAAGATAGGGAAGGTCCTGAAGAAGTGAAGTGAGGCCTTTTGTACTTTGCAAAAGAATTTGAACCTGACTTGGAGGTGATGGGAGCCAAGAAATTATATTAATAGGATAGAAAATACATATATATTTTAAATATCTGCACTTGATGGAATAGGAAACAAGATTGGAGGCAGAAAAGTAAATTAGGAAGCCACAAAAATGGTGAGGATGAGCCATTCAGAGGTCTGGATGAAGGTAGATGGTAGCAGGGATGGAGAAGAGAGGCAGACTCTGGAAACATTTTCAAGTGTCAGTCCTGGGACTAAAGAGGTTGTATACATAGCATAATTAGGAACCCAGGTTTGGAGTAAGGCAGGTCTGGCCTCCAATTTCAACACTGTCACTTACTGGTTGTGTAACTGGGCCATGTTGCCTAACCTCTCGAATCCCAGTTTCCTGGTCTGTAAAGTAGCGTAATGCCTCTCTGTGATACCACAGTTCAGAGCACTTGGCAGGATGATCGGCTCCTTAACATGCACTGTGTAAATGGTACATGAATGGTAGCAGCTGTTACACCCAGGTGTCCTGACTTCCAGCGGAATTGTCTCCAGATTACTCTTCCCTGCCTAAGACGCTTAATGGCTAGGTAATGGGGACTGGATTTCCATATGAACAGTTTTCATTGCTCACTCCCTGACTCCCTGGCCTCCAGCTGTCCCCATGTCACAGTGGGCTGTGTCACATCTGCATCACAGGCCTGTCCTTTGAGGGAACAGGCACAGGCCCACCCCCACGAAGAAGAAAAACAGTTGAGCACACTTATCTGACTGCATGCCAGGAAGCCTGTCTTTGTATATAGGAGAGACAGCCTTTCCTCTGGCCATGATCGTGGATTGCTGTTTGTTGATCACTGTTCCTTTGTAAGGGGATTTATTATGCGTTAGTGATCTAGAACGTATGCATCCTTTGATAGGAGAAACTGCAAAACTGGAAGGGTTGTAGCAGGCCTCCCTCCTTGCCAGTGAGTGAGGACTGTTTAAGTGGCCTAGCAACAGAATCACCATCAGCCGACAAGCACAGCACTCTTATAGCTGCACTCTGGCATGCCTTGCCTTTCTGCAATGGAATTTATGACTTTGTATCTGATGTGCCTTTTTTTTTTGAGGGAGGAGGGGGAGGAAATTAGATCCACAAAGCCAAAACATGTTAGCTTGAGAATTCCAAGGGCTCAGAGTTGGGCTCAAGTTCACCAGGCGAGTGTTTAATGCTGCCCTCTGGCTCACCTTTGTTTAGATAAATAATTGAAAGTGTGCCATGTACAAGGTTTGGGACTCAGTCGCACAAAGGAATCTGGCTGACAGCTCCTTAATTGAAAGCAGGAGATAACTGACACCATAGCCTATTCCTCCCTTGGGATGTTAAGGGTAGTGGGGGTGGATTATTTTCTTTGGCACTCATGTTCTTGGGTTGCCAACAGAGGATGACACACATGTGACTCTTACCGCACACACAAAAAAGCAAAACCATGCCTATGTCCCACCAGGGATTGTTCAGGTTTCAAGGCGAGGGTGCAGTTGCTCAGCATAGGTTTGATGAGCCCTGACATTGTGCAGGCCTGGGCTCCGTGCTGAGCACTGCCCACAACTGAACCTTGCCCTCGGGCAGCTCAGCAAGGTGGGAGAAAAGGACATGCTCAGACCCCAAGGTGACGCAGCCAATGCTCTCAATCTTGGCTGCCTTTTAAAAATACTGACTTGTAGGACAGGTGTGCTGGCTCATGCCTGTAATCCTAGCACTTGGTGGGAGGCCGAGGTGGGAGGATCACTTGAGTTCAGGAGTTTAAGACCAGCCTGGGCAACATATGGAGACCCTGTCTGTGCTAAAAATACAAAAATTAGCCAGGCGTGATGGTGCACGCCTGTAGTCGCAGCTACTCGGAAGGCCGAGGTAGGGGGATCACTCGAGCCCAGAAGATCAAGGCTGCATTAAGCTGCGGTTGCACCACTGCACTCCAGCCTGGGTGACAGAGTGAGACCCTGTCTCAAAATAAATGAATTAATGAATGCCCCAGAGATTCTGACTTAATTGTTCCGTGGTTGGCCTGAGCATAAGTACTTTTCATTAAATAAGCATTTCTCTAGTGGACTCTAACATGCAGCCAGGATTGAGAATTAGTGATTTTTAGTTTTCCTAAAATGTCCTGAGACCAGCACAGGTAGTGGGACTGTGGGTGTTCAGAGAAAGGGGGGATCCCTTATTGGTGGATAGGAATTCAGGAAAGGCTTCCAGGAGGCGGAGGAAGCAGTTTGGGTGTGTTTAGGGTCCAGCAGGGGAGGAGTGTCCACACTTAGTTCAACAGATAAAGACTTGAAGCCTTTCCCTTCCACGCAGCTTGTCAGGTTTTTAGTGACTCCACTGTCACTTCCAGTCTGGCCGCTCACTCAGTTTTGTTCACTGCCCCACAGTCCTGATCTATATCTTAGGAAGGAGGAACCGGCTTTCTCCATTTCTCTTTCCCAGTTTGGGAACCACAAGCCTGATGCTTCCCCTCTAAAGCCATGGGGATAAGTAAAAGGAGATGTGCTGTCCCTATGGAGGAGGCAGCAGCCCCAGGACAGGGTCCCCAAAATCACCATCGACTTGACGTCCCAGCCGGCAGCCTTGACGCTTCTGGCTCAGAGTGGGCTCTTCTACGGATGGCATCACCACATCCATGTCTGCATTTCTTCTCATTCAGATCTCTTCAGTGAGCAGTTATCCTTTGCTAGACACTGTGCTTCACACTTTGGGGATTGAAATCCTAGGGGTAACCCATCTTCACCTTATGACCTTGGCAGATTCTTGCACTGTCTGACACTCCCTTGATCCACCTGTAAACTGGGTGTAATCACAGAACCAATGTGTGGGTGGTTGTGGGGATTCAGCAGAGCTCTGTATGAGGTGGCAGTTTCTCGCCTGTGACTCAGCTCTGGGGGCCTATCAGTAGCAAAACCCTTCCCCATCTTCCTGTGTTTCCGTTGTCACAGGGAAGAGGGGTCCAACGGCAGTAGGAACAGTCTTTGGAACAACGGCAGCAGGTCCTGAGTGAGTGGTTTCCCTTGGGCTTCTTGGCCTCTCTCTGCTGAAGGCCACAATGGTTACAAAGTCAGGTGCACAGGGAGTGAGCAGTAAATGCTGGCCACTGCCATTGCTGTTTCTACCACAAACCCTCCAGGGAAAGGCCCCTCCCTGCTGGATTTCCAGGTTTTATCAAACTGTGGGTCTAGGAGAGCTCCTCATTAGGAAGGTGCGATGGGGACTTTGGAGAGTGTCATTGACAGTTCTGGATAAAGCCAGCTGTTACTCCTGGGCCTGAACCTGCTGGGAGGCTTCTGCTAGAAAGATACCCAGGAGACCATGGCCTGCAGTTCAGCACACCCTTCATCAGAAAGACACCAACAAGCCAAAGGGAAGCTGCCAAGACCTGCCTGCCCTTCTTCCGAAGACTTCATTCCCACTGCTTTGAGGGTCAACTTTTCTATAGCAGTGCAAATAGAGAAAGGATCGTGAAAAGTTTTATTAACAGAGGTCTCCCAGACCTGAGTCCCAGGGTGGGAAACCAGTAGTCTGGGATGTGTGGGAAAGCATCCTGCTTTGTGTCTGGCTGATCAGCATATATCAACACAACCGCAGAGTAGAACCATGCTCTGGCCAGCACCAGTGAGATATCTTTGGACCTGTGGGTGGCCTAAGAGGTCCTCGGGATAGTCTTGCTACCTTCCTCTGGGACTTATCTTTAGACTCAGGCAGCCTCTGCTGAAGGACCAAGCCCTACATTGTGGAACTGGGCCTTCTAGAAGTGGACCGCGATTACATAATATATACTCCCCGACAGCTTTCTCCACGGTTGTCCAGAGCCCCCTGAACTCCAATCTAGGCCAGGAAGATACTGGCCTAAAAGGGAAGCTTCTACTGCAGCTGGCTTCTTTGGAAGACCCTTCTTGTTCACAGCGGGACTCCCACCACCACACACAAACAGGCTTTAGGCCCTGGAGAGATCTCAAAGTCTGTCCAGTGTCAAAGTGGTACCTGAGGTCCAGCAGGCCACTGTTGTGTCTGGAGAAGATAGTACTTACCTAGTGATATGATTTGGCTGTGTCTGCACCCAAATCTCATCTTGAATTTCCATGTGTTGTGGAAGGAACCCAGTGGGAGGTAATTGAATCATGAGGGCAGTTCTTTCCCATACTGTTCTCTTGATAGTGAATAAGTCTCACAAGATCTGATGGTTTTGTAAAGGGGAGTTTCCCTGCACAAGCTTTCTCTCTCTTTGCCTGTTGCTGTCCATGTAAGACGTGACTTGCTCCTTCTTGCCTTCTGCCATGCTTGTGAGACCTCCTGAGCCATGTGGAACTGTGAGTCCATTAAACCTTTTTCCTGTATAAATTACTTAGTCTCAGGTGTGTCTCTACGAGCAGCGTGAAAACAGACTAATATACCTAGTGTCATTTATTGGACTTCAGAAAGCACCCCTACCTCCTTTCCCTCATCACAAAAGCATCACTCCCACCACAAAAGTGTCACTCCCACCACAATATTGGGATTCTTCACCTTGTTATAGTGCCTGAAATTCCATCAAAATGTTGCTCCTCTTAGTTGAAAGCCATCCTTTTTACAGTCAGTCTGCTAACATAATGGTATCTTCTTATGGTATCCATTTCTTCTGTGCACTCTTGCTTGACTGTTCCCTAGAATTAAATGAAGGAATCCTTTATCACTGGACTTTCTAGCAGTGCTTAGGTATGAGTAAATGACACTGAAACCACTATGGCAAGTTTTCAAGGTAACATATATCATTTAATCACATGGCACTATTTGCTCTTTATCTTAAATGCCATAGTCGAGATAGGAAGGAAAAACTGTTCTCTCCAAATTCCAAGAGCCACTTGGCCTTAGGGTTTATCAGGAGACCAGATTAAAAAGCATTTCAAAGATATGAGGGTGGTAGGTCAGTTAATAATATAACTGAAAGGAATGGCCAGCCCCATGAAATAGAAGTGCATCTATTTATCAGTCTTATCACTTCTCTCTCATGGAACCCACAAATGGATTTCTCTTTTTTTGGCTGGGCACAGACCTCAGAAAAAGCCAGCCAGCCAGAAAGCAACAAGGCGCTGAAAATGAATTATGCACTAACGTTGCCCACAACACTAAAACTTCTGTTATTTAGAGCAAGCTCATGTTTATGAAATATTTTCTTACTCTTGCTTGCTTCGCTCTGTCGGTACAGATGGTTTCTTATTGCTTAAACTCAAGCTCCAACTCTTTGAGGTCACCAGTAAACAATTCACTAATTCCATAAAATGCATAGACATTCAACTGTTACTGTTAGAATGCAAGTCTCAATATGGTATGGACTGTATCTACAGGGTAATAAAAACATTTACATTTGAACCATTTATGAAGGATTTTGGTCTGTGAAACAGAAATTTGAGCTTTTGATAAAACACAGTCACGGAAACTCTGATTAACACCCAAATCAAAGCCCTTTCTACTATTATTATTATTTCTCAGAATTGTATCAAATTGTGTCAGTTTATCAAATGGTATAATTTATCAAATTAATGCAATTGTATCAAAACTGTATCTTTTGTCACCAGTATAACTGGACAAAAAAAAAGATCTTGGTTACAAAGAACAGAAATGCCACATGAATCTACACAGTGAAGGAAGTGGTAATTGGGATACCTGGAGTTAGAACATGAACAGCTGGCAGAAAATGAAGCCGTCCTAGGCGTGGTGCCTCCCTCATAGCGTGTCCTCTGGGGAGAATCACCAGTGCTGATGTCCTCTTCTCACTCGCGTTGTCAGCTCACTCTGGTCTCTCCAGACCCTATCTTAACCAGCAGCCAGCCAGCATGATCCATGGGGTTCATGTTGGTTTAGAGCCCTGGACAGGATTTGTAATTGGTCTGGCACATGGATTTGTCCGGGGAGAGGTGGCTGGGTTGGCTGGGAGATACCCGTCTCTGTCTTTTTAACCTAGAGGGGCAGGAGCGTTGCCTCATGGTACAAAGTCAGACCATCCCAGCGACCCCATCAGGAGGACTGCGGGCTGAGCAGTTTTCCTTAGGAAGGGCCTGTGGACCACAGGAAGCGACGGACACCTCTGGTTCGAGGGGTACCTGGGCAGTTGGAGGCTCTAATTAATAAAGCACTGGTGTCTGTCACCACATAACAAAAAGATCAAATAGTGCCGTGGCCCTAGGCCAAGATAACCAGCACCTCTGCATGCTTTTCTGTGGGCCTTCTCTCTGTCCTAAGTGGCCTTATCTATTCTGTGAAATCCAAATCACACTGTGCAAAGAAGCCTCAGTGAGTGCTTTTTGATGCCTTGGGTATTTTCTTTGTAAAGGCCATGATGTTGTTAGATACTTATGTTCTGTGCTCTGTGTATTATTCAGTACGATATGTGCTCAGTGTTACCATGAGTTCTTCTTATCTTATAACTCTTTGTACTTCCCCATGGCATCTATCAGTGAGTTGCTCAGGGTTAGCATTCAGTTATCACTTGTTGATTGTGTTTGGTCTTTAGGCATCCCCGTATTTCACAGAGCTTCATCATAACTATTATAAACATTCATTTAATATTCATTTAATATGTATTGAGAGAAGACAGGAGATGATAATAATAGCCACTATTACTACTCTTTAGTGGACATGTACTGTATAGTAGATGCTATACTAGGTACTTTACATATCTCATTTTATGTTCAAAATAACTCCACAAGGTACGTATTGAGATACCATTTTGCCGAAGAAAAAACTGAGATGTAAGCTCATATATAACTTACATCAATTCATCAAAATGAGTAAATGGTGGAATGAAGCGCTAAACTCAGTTCTGCCTGTCTTTAAAACAGCTACCTATAACCACCATACCATGTGACATCTCCACATTTTATACTTGTTAATGATTCTGAGTCAGGCCTCCTGAACATAGAGGCCTATGTGACCACTCAACAGGGATACAAAATGAATGTACTAGGTCGGCTGCTTAGCCAGACAAGGTGGCTGCATTGCCGAGCAGCCCCTGGATTCTGGATCTTGGACCGCTTGCCTGAACTGCCTGAGTCTCCCAGTTCTTCATCACAAACAGCAGAGTGAATGGTATTTACTCCAAATAAAGTTGAATATTTTCAGTCCCATGAGGCAGAAGATGGTAAAGGTGATGGATCTGTCACTATTTTATACAAGAAACATGACTGAGGTTACACCACATGCCAGGCACTGTTTTGAGTCTGTCCTTTGCTCCTGTCAATCCCTAATTCCTCCTATATACCCTGTAATACAGAAAAGGAGACAGGCAGGAAGAATGAGAGACTGGAGAAGATAAAAAGAGAAAACCATGACCCTTATTTTTATAACTAATATCTTGGATAGGTTCTTCCCAAGGAGAGAATCCTAGCCAACTTGAGGAAAATTATATTGAGCATCTGTGATTTTTCAGACATTGGGCTAAGTGCTCAAGATAGCCGAGACTCAACCCCTGCCCTCTAGGGGTTCATGGTCAATTAGAGGAGACAGAGTGTGGATGTACAATGGTAGACATCTATATATTCTCCTGTAACCCATAAGATATTCTCTGCAGAGCCCCCTTATCACAGAAACTGAAGCTGTAATTGTTGTCAGGGATCGGTCTTAAGACTCCAAGGCACTATCTCTTAAAATTTGCAAACAGGAAAAAAATTATGATAAATTGCAAACTCCATAGGACTCAATACAGAGATGGGGTAGTTTCTCTCTTTTAATTAAACAGTGCTTCCACTATCAAGGAGCCTAAGCTGTTTTAGAAGAGTACGCCCTACAGCAGCAACATCTGTTCTTGGGCCTTGGAAATCCTAATTCAGTTTAGCCATGTGTTGACTAACGTGTGATCTACTCCTTGAGAACCACCACTTGTGTAGATTTGTCCAGAGGTCATTACCCAAGAGCGGCAGGTGCCTGAAGAGCCAGGGCAGCCGCAGTGCCCCCTTGTACGTCTTGGGCTGTCATAGAGAACTTACTGTGCACGTCACATCTAAAGGCACACCAGAGGGTCGTCTTCCTCTCCCACATGTTTGCAAAAACATTTTCAAGTCATAGCCACTCACATATACCAATGTGTGGAATGACCAAGACAAGTTTCTTAAAGTGATTCCTTCTAGCTCATGTTTCTTTTTTACCCTGAGGATGGAGCATGTACTTTTTTTGACCTATACTTCTTTTTCTCTTAAAAAAAAAAAAATAGCCATTCATGGAACATTTCACACTTTTACATAAGAATTACATAACCATGATTAACATGATTAATCATCGTTTATGTAATTTGGATAATTGGTTTGGATAATTATTCGGAGCCAGAGAATTCTTGAGCAAGGGGAGACCTTAACAGTCAAGTCCAGGGCCATGTTTTCCCCCAGAGCAGGAAACAGAGGCCCAAATAGGAAAGTGATTTGTTCAGGCTCACATAGAAGTTTGTTGGTATCCTTGACATCACTTCCCTCATTAGCTCTTCCCTTTTTACGTCTCTGGTTTCTTTACCGTGCCCAGTTAGGCCAGGCGGACATCTCCCCAGCCATGTCCTTGGCCCATGCCCTCCCTGGGTGCATGCTTTTTTTGTTTGTTTGTTTGTTTGTTTAAGACAGATCTTGCTCTGTTGCCCAGGCTGGAGTGCAGTGGTGTGATCTCGGGCTCACTGCAACCTTCGCCTTCCAGGTTCAAGCGATTATCCTGCCTCAGCCCCACAAGTAACTGGGACAATATGCTTGGCTAATTTTTGTATTTTTAGTAGAGATGGCATTTCACCATATTGGCCAGGCTGGTCTCAAACTCCTGGCCTCAAGTGATCCTCCTGCCTCGGCTTCCCAAAGTGCTAGGATTACAGGTGTGAGCCACAGCACTCAGCCCCTCCCTGGGTGCATTTATCCACTGTTGGCTTCATCTGCCATGCTGTAGGTCGTCACTAGAGCTCCATGCCCTGCCTTGCCCTTGAGCTGCCTATAGCCTAAAACATATTAAGCAGCATGTTCAAACTGAATATAATACCTTCTAGTCATCCCCAAATCTGTGCTGTAAAAATGTTCTGTAATTATCTCTCTTCTGATTTAACTTGTAGTCTGATTTAACTCGTTTTCATTCATGGCAACCTCATCCCCCAGGCAGCTCTACAAGAATAAATCTCTAGTCTTGGACTTCCCTGATTTTCTTATTCTCTGTATTCAGTGTGTTAGGAAATCTCACAGATTTTGACCCCAATATTTAAAAAAAAAAAAATCTGTCCTCACTTTTCAACTCTCCACTCCATTTTAGATGCTCTTATCTCTAGGCTGAAATATTTTAGTAGCCTTTTTAACCACTCTGTCTGTAGTCTTTTATTTCCAGCCTGTTATGCCCTACAGATTAAATTAGGTTCAGGTTGGGGAGAGACATCCTAAGGTTGCCTAAGGATCATCTGAACCAAGGATGGAGAAAATTATTGCCCAGAGGAAAGCTGAGCTTGCACAACAGAGAAAATGGATTTGGGCCACACTGGAGGGACAGGGCTGGTAGTGAATGAGGATGGGTGCCCCTTATGTATATCTTTCTGGGGCAGAGGCAACTCTAAGCTAAGTATTTCCCTGGCTCCTGAAATTGAGTTTATCCTCTGTACTGAGAGGACACATTACACTTCTGTTATGAAGCTTGTATTGCTCTGTCTTGTGTATCCCTAGCCAGGTGTGTTAATCCATTTTCATCCTGCTTCCTAAGACTGGGGAGAAAGAGGTCTGATGGACTTACAGTTCCACATGACTGGGGAGGCCTCACAATCATGGTGGAAGGCAAGGAGGAACAAATCAAGTCTTACATGGATGGCAGCAGGCAAAGAGAGAGCGCTTGTATGGGGAAAATCCTGTTTTTTAAAAAATTATCAGATCTCATGGGATTTATTCACTATTACAAGAACAGCATGGGAAAGACCTACCCGCATGATTCAGTTACCTCTTACTGGGTTCCTCCTGTGACATGGGAATTGTGGGAGATACAATTCGAGATGAGATTTGGGTGGGGACACAGTCAAACCATACCACTAAGCACATCTGTTTTTCCCACATTGCTTGTTTACCAAATGTAAATCTTACTAATCTATGTCTCCTGTGCAACACGCGCTTCAGGGAAGAGGTGGGCTCTGGAGTCCAGCAGCCTGGGCTCATGTCCTGACTTAGCTACTAATTTTAACAACTGAAGTGCTCTGTGCTCCAGCTTCTCACCTGTTTTTAAAAAAAAAAAGTTGGAAAATGCTTATCTGGGTATACAGTAAGTTCTCATTTAAGTCAAACTTAGTATTTCCAGTTTTTAACTGATCAGAATAGAAATTTTTACTGTGATATTAGGTCACTGTGAAGTTCAGAATTGAAAACAAATAGAAGGTTCCTCCTCTCATCTGTAAATGATTTAAAGTAGAAATCCTACTTTTGGTGTTATATGAATTTCTCCTTCCAGTGACTTAGGCCTGAATTAATGTCCATTGTATTTCATTGTCCTTGAGGATTTTATGCATGTAAGGAATGGAATCTGTCACATCATGATTAATTAACCTGAGAAAGACTATCTCAGATCAGTTTCCTCTGTGTCTTCTCAAAGTCATTACAAGTGAAACTCTCTCCTTTAAGACTGTCCCATTCAATTCCCAAGTGACTCACCTGCGGATAAAACTTGAAATCAGCACATTGTATTTGCTCTCTCTCCCTGGAAACGCCACATTTACACAGTGAACTGCAACAGAAAGGGGGCCAAGTGCCAGTGCAACTGCCCACAGTGTGCTGGGAGGAAGGATCAGAGCCCTGTGAAAGCAGAGCCTCCTTTCACAATGGGTAATTTACAAGGAAGGTTCTCGACATTTACACTTCAAGAGTCAGCATTCTGTAAGACTCAAGGGCTCCATGCACAGTTGTTCCTGGGGCAAAATAAAGGCCACATCTTGTCTGGGTCTCTTTAGGTGCACTGACTCTGCATTTCAGTGGCCTTTCTTCCATGGGTCCATTTCCTTCTCTCATTTTGGCTTTGGATGTGTGTTGGGCTTCTGTAATTGAAACCAAAAAGAATAGCTTACATAAGATGGAAATATTTTTCTCTTACACACAACCAAATGCTGTCATGTACACAGGTTCCTTGTGTATTGATCCACATCACTAGGGCATTAACCTTACATTGTTCAAGATGGCTCATCACCTCCACAATCACATTCCCACTCATGGGAAGGAGAAAGGGAAGGAGGCGAGGGCATGTGTCCCTTCTGTTTAAGGGCACTGCCTGGAAGTTGCAGACCATCTGTCACTCCACATCCTGTTGGTCAGTCTAATCCATAAGACCATACCATGTGGGATGAGAGGCTGGGAAATGTTACCTTAATTCTGGGTGGTTATGTGCCCAGCTGTAATTTGGATTTCGGTTACCACAGAAAAAAGGGAATAGCAGATATGGGAAAATGGCTGTCACACTAGTGACCTGAAAACACAGCTGTTGTAGGTAATTTGGGGCTTCTGCCAGAGGGAAAAAAAATAGAAGGCAATATTTTAAAATATGCATGTGGATTACTTGCCGTAGACCTCTGGCTACACCAAGAATGCTTTTCTTTTTTCTTTTTTTTCTTTTTTTTTTTTTGAGACACAGTCTCTCTCTGTTGCCCAGGCTGGAGTGCAGTGGCACAATCTTGGCTCACTGCAACCTCCACCTTCCAGGTTCTAATGATTCTACTGCCTCAGCCTCCTGAGTAGCTGAGATTACAGGTGCTTGCCACCATACCCGGCTAATTTTTTGTATTTTAGTAGAGACAGGGTTTCACCGTGTTGCCCAGGCTGGTCTCGAACTCCTGAGCTCAGGCAATCCACCCACGTTGGCCTCCCAAAGTGCCCACCAGAATGCTTTTCTGTTCCACCTTAGCAGGGGAATAGACCATGAGACTTTTTTTTTTTTTTTTTTTTTGAGACAGAGTCTCACGCTGCTGCTAAGGTTGGAGTCCAGAGGTGCAATGTCGGCTCAGCTACAACCTCTGCCTCCTGGGCTCAAGTGATTCTCCTGCCTCAGCCTCCCGAGTAGCTGGGACTACAGGCACGTGCCACCACACCCAGCTAATTTTTGTATTTTTGGTAGCGATGGGATTTCACCATGTTGCCCAGGCAGGTCTTGAGCTCCTGAGCTCATGCGATCGGCCCACCTTGGCCTCCCAAAATGCTGGGATTCCCAGCATGAGCCACCATGCCTGGCCATTTTTTTTCTATTAGAAAAATATAGAAAAAATTTCTATATTTTTTCAAAATATAATATTTTCTCATTCCAAAAGTAATAATGTAATAATTATTATAAAACTTAGAAAATATAGGCAAGAAAAATGAAGACAACTAAAATGCCCACATTTGCAGCTTAAGAGAGAGGCGTGAACAGAAAGGTGAGGGTATAAATCCTATGAATGGATCCACCCTTCAAGGAAGGGAAAATGGTGGAGGAGCAATGGCAGACTTGCAGAGAAAATTTACAGTGTGAGAGAGCGAGGTGGCAAGGGGGCAGTTCAGAAACTTTCCAGGATGCTTGGTAACCATGGTGGACAATTTTTGTTATATTGGTCAGTTTATCGTATATAATGCAATGCTTGAAGATATGATTTGCTTGATAAATGCCATTGTAGCATTATTAACAGTTATTCAGGTATTCCTAAAATGCTCAGAGAGCTAAGGATAAAGTCAAAATAAATAAATGCCCAGGTCTTTGGGTGTTGGATCCCACAATTGTTACTGTTTGCAGTGAACCACATTGCTGCCAAGGAATAGTCTCTCATGTGCTGTCTCCGGACGATGACCCCCATAGTAAGATTCACAACCATCATTGCTTCCAAAAATTAGTCACCATGGAAATAAATGAGAGCAGAGATTTGTTGGTTCAAACATGTCTTACAAAGGAGAAAGTTGTTCCATTAAAATCTTATGTAAAGTAAACCTCTAGTAAGCCAGTTATTTTAGGTGAAAAAAGTAATAATGAATATCTTACTAAATGATACTATGGTTTCCTAAAGCAGTTTCTTAATGGTTACCATATGTTGGCTCCAGGTGACCTGGTCAAAAGCCGTTCGGTTGAAATGTAGCTGGTCACAACAATGACTTTGTTTAAAATGTTGCTGTTTTGGGTTGACAAAGTGAATCATGATTGGGGTAGACATGCCTGTATATAGTCGTGCCAAACATGCATTCATGAACATCATTCCTTACCCAGTTTCAAAACCAGAAGTTTCTGAAGCCATTGCCAAGCCTGGCATTGGAAATATACCAAAAGACTTTGAAAAATAATGATTATTTTATTATTTCCTTTATTTTTTCTTACAAAATCAATTCATGCTCGTTATAGAAAATTCAGAAAATATGCAAAAATTATGGGGAATATCTTTTATCGCACCTGCATGAAGAGAACCATTTGTGAATACCTTGGTGAATCTCCAAACTAGCCTTTATTTTGTTATGTAAAAATAAGTATCTCAGCTGGGCGCGGTGGCTCACGCTTGTAATCCTAGCACTTTGGGAGGCCGAGACAGGCAGATCACCTGAGGTCAGCAGTTCAAGACCAGCCTGCCCAACATGGCAAAACCCCGTCTCTACTAAAAATACAAAAATTAGCTGGGCGTGGTGGCAGCGCTTGTAGTCCCAGCTACTTGGGAGGATAGGGCAGAGAATCACTTGAACCCGGGAAGTGGAGGTTGTAGTGAGCTGAGATCACGCCACTGCACTCCAGCCTGGGTGACAAAAGGAAACTCCATCTCAAAAAAAAAAAAACTCACTACTTACATGTATGTAAGTATATCCATATACAATATAATCGCATTTTATTTTTTGCAAAGGTAATATCAAGCTTACCTTTTTTAATTTGTTACATTTTTTCCTTATTTTCGGTGATGATCTGCTTCTCATTTGAACTAAGGAAAAGGCAGCCAGCAAGCAAGATAATGAGGGTAGACAAGGTAGAAAACTCATTTAGGGAGATAAAGATGGAAGACTGGGTTCAAAGACTTGGTTGCCAAGAGAAAGTTAATCAGGGCCGGGCGCAGTGGCTTACGTCTGTAATCCCAGCCCTTTGGGAAACTGAGGTGTAGAGATCACTTGATGTCAGGAGTTCGAGACCAGCCTAGCCAATATGGCAAAACTCCGTCTTTACTAAAAATACAAAATTAGCTGGGCATGGTGGCACATGCCAGTAATCTCAGCTACTTGGGAGGCTGAGGCAGGAGAATCACTTGAACCCAGGAGGCAAAGTTTGCAGTGAGCTACAGTTGCACCACTGCACTCCAGCATGGGTGACAGAGCGAGAGTCCATCTCACAAAAAAAAAAAAAGGAAAAAAGAAAAAAAAGAAAGTTAATCATTCCAGGGTTCTTGTCTCCAAAGCACTTTGAGACTCTGGCCATCTGAGTGTCTGTGTCTGCTTAGGACATTGACCCTGTGGGTCTGAAGCACACTGATATGCCAGGGAGATAGAGAGGACTGTCAGAACCAGCACACATATTCTCAGCCTTGTAGTGTGCGCTGCTGTTGACATCTATAAGTTCTGGGCCTGCTTTCAGTAAACAGAGAACCAATCATATGTCTTTAATCATTGAGATGGATATCACATTGATCGTAGGAAGTCAAATGCTTCAGCAGCCTAAGAGGTTTCACTTCTCTTTCTAGCCAGTAAAATTATTATATCTTTGAACAGGAGTGAACGTGGAAACATGTGGTTGAGACCCTGGTCCCTGTTTTACTGTCACTGAGGACTGGCAACTTTTCACTTCAAGCCAGGCCTGTGGGAGTTAGACTGTAGCAGGGGTTCCTCGCATCCTGATGTCCCTGCTTGCAGCGCTCAGTGTCCTTCAGGTGGGCTCTGTGTGGGAGACACAGCAGGAAAAACAGCAGATGTCTTTTTACATTTGCTGTTAGGCTTGATGCATGCCAGCGCTTACCAAGCTCTGGATGCCTTTAAACTCCTGTAACCCTCACCCCAAGCTTGTGGGGTGAATAGTGTTACTATCCCAGTTTACAGATGAGGAAGTTGAGTTAGAAGAACTTAAAGTCAGTTATCTAAGGACTGAAGCTGGAAAGCAGCAGAGCCCAGATTCACACCTGGGAAGTACATTCCCAAGGCCCAGGGCCCAGACTTCCAGGTCTTATTTTTTGAGGAAGTATTTGATTAATTTATGAAAAAATCATCACTTGCGCCCTGTTGGAATGAGTACCTTCTGGTTGTTACCTTAGCCCCGTTTAATAACCCTCCCACATATACTTTTTACTTTTCTGTAATTTGAGCAGCTAAAGCCCAGATGATACCATGACCAGGGTTTTAATGATTAGAGGAATGACTTCAACTGTATTACTTCTTCACTTGATTGTTGCGTGTACGTGTGTGTGGCAAAAATAACATGTAAATTTTACCATTTTAACCACTTTTAAGTGTAAAATTCAGGGGCATTAAATACTTTCACATTGTTCTGCATCCATCACCCCCATCCGTCTCCAGAATTTTTCATCTTCCCAGACTGAAACTCTGTATCCATTACCCAGTAACTTCCTACTAACTCCGTCTTTACAGTCCCTGGCAACCACCCTTCCATTTTTCCAGTCTCTTTGAGTTTGGATACTCTAGGTACCTCATATAAGTGAAATCATGCCATATTTCTCCTTTTGTGTTGGGCTTATTTTGCTTAGCATAATGTCTTCAAGGTTCATCCATGTTATAGCATGCATCAGAATTTCCTTTTTAAGGCTGAACTATATTCCATTGTATGTATGCACCACCTTTTTGTCCATTCATCCATTGATACACATTGGGATGTGTCTACCTTTTGGCTACTGTGAATAATGCTGCTATGACCAGTGGTGTACAAATATCTGTTTGAGTCCCTGCTTTCAATTCTCTTGACTATATATCCATTAGTGGAGTTACTGGATCATGTGGTAATTCTATGTTTAATTTTTTTTAGGTACCATTATACTGTTTTTCTCATTTGATCTTGACCATCAGTAACTGTACATGTTAGCAAGTTATGCCTAACAAGCTTTCTGTGATTCTCTTAATACTGCCACTGAGATTTGGTAATAACAAGCTTACGATGTAGATGAACAAATAGGCAGGTTTTGGTGGTGGTGGGTGGAGGGAGATTTTGTTTTTAGTTTTCTCTTAGTGATTGCTGTAGTGACCATGATACTCTTACATTTGCCTGGGAGGAGCAGTCTTTCTGGCTAAAAGGCTGGAACCAAGCATGCTCAGATGTGAGACCAGTGATTTTATTCAGCTCTATTCTCAGGGGATGTAGTGTAAAAGGAATTCTAGTGGTTCACACAAAGTCATGCAAAGCTCAATGGAGATTTCAGCAAGGGAAGAACATTGAAATGAAAGATTCCTCATACTAAAAAACTTTACAAAAAAATTCAGGACCACTTTTAAACTCTCAGCCTTTTAAAATTAGCCCCAGGGGATCATGTTCTCAGTACTTGCTGGCAAAAACTCTCTTCCAGACTCCCTTCTTAGGCATGCCACAGTATGGCTGGAATGATGAAAGTTATGCAAATTGGGTTCTCCAGTTTTTGTGTCTCGGAAGTCTCCATTTAGGCCTGAGTAGTTGACAGTGTGAGGAAGCCACCATCTAGTGTGAAGCCTTCATCAGAAGGAGCTCGTTGCTTTGGAATGAAATATTAAATTGAAGAGGTTCTTTAAAAGCATTTGGGACTTCTGTATGCCTGACCAGGATTACCTACTAGAGGGCAGGTTCTGCTCAGCTCTCTGGCTTGGTAGCCCAGAGTCTGGAGTTTCTTGGATATGCTTTTTATGATTCTCTTAATATTGTCACTGAGATTTGGTAATAACAAGCCCACACGTAAATGAATAACTAGGTAGGTTTGAGGTTTCCTTGTTTTATTTGGGTATAGTTTTCCAAAAGAATATACCTCTTGCTTCTTGTTGCAGTAGGAAAAGGATAGGGGCTACTTGCTTTGGGGTTGGGGAGAAAGATGGAAGTCTTCCTTCTCACCAGGCTTGGAGATCATCTTGCTGCACCCTGGTCTCCACTTTCCTTAATAGCTAGTGCTTCTAGTTTCTAAGCCTTGCTGAGGTTCCGCAGGGAGGGCTGGCTGGCATCTCCACGGTAGCTACCCCTGGAGCTTCCTAGGTTTGAAGTTATTCCACCCCGCACAATCCTTTTGCCGTGTTCATACATTGTGTTTCAGGGTTAGAGAAGTCTCCTAAATCCATACGGTGTGGGGCTTGCATTTTTATTTCTGGTTTTCATTATTTGGGGCTAACTTGTAAAAGAAGAAAGCAATGTAACATTTCTTTTCCAGCCTCTTGAAATCAAAAGTTTCTCCCCTTACTTTTCTTCCTCCCTATTTCTTCCCCATTTTGTTTTTAGAAGAAAAGATTTGTCTGCTATTGAATAAGAGGTGGAAAAAAAGAGATAAGTCCTAAGATGAAAGCAACTGGGAAGAGTTGCTTTTGCCATTTGCTTGTTGTATTCATAAAACTGCAGCTAGACCACTATTCTGACTGCAAGCCAGGCCCTGTGCTAGGCACCTTTCTTATATTATCTGTAATCCTATCAACAATCGCATAAGGCAGATACTATTTATTCATGTTTTGTCCGTGAGGAATCTGAAGCTCAGCAAGATTAAGGAGCAAGCCCAAGGTCACATCCCTAGCTCTGTAAATGCCAGAACCAAAATCATAGCCCACATTTGTTGACCCCAAAGCCAATGCTCCATTCATTACATATTACCTTAACACCAAGAACTCTCAAATACTCTCACAAATGCAGTTTTCTCTCTCATTAAAAAAAAAAAAATCAGGCCAGGCATGGTGGCTCATGCCTGTAATCCTAGCACTTTGGGAGGCCGAGGCAGGCAGATCCACAAGGTCAGGAGTTCGAGACCAGCATGGCCAACATGGTGAAACCCTGTCTCTACCAAAAACACAAAAATAAGCCAAACATAGTGGCAGGCGCCTGTAATCCAGCTAATCAGAATGCTGAGGCAGGAGAATCACTTAAACCTGGGAGGCAAAGGTTGCAGTGAGCCAAGATCATGCCACTGCACTCCAGCCTGTACAACAGAGTGAGACTCTATCTTAAAAAATAAATAAATAAATAAAAATCTGATTTATCTGGTGCATGAACAAGCAGCCATGCAAAGAAAACCCCAAATAAATAGTAGAAAAATTTACCCTTGCATTGCAGCAAGGGTGCAGATATTTGTCAGCTAATTCACTTGACCTTTCATGGTCACTTTTAGTCTTCTAATACTATAGGAAGTTATTTTTAAAATTCTTTTCTAGTCTCTAACATAATGACCAGCAGACAGTCTGATGATGCAATCTCTGTTATCTTCATTTTTTTGGTGTAGTTTTTCCTTCCAAAAGCTCTCACACACACCTGGCTGGAGGGGTGTATTTCTGCCTGCATGACTTTTATTATTATTTTTTTACATGTGTTTATACTCAGGGGCACCCAGGGGAAAACTCTACAGACTTTCTTGATTACAAGATATAATAATGAAAACCCTTTCTATGTAACAACCATCTAATCACTTCCCCTTGCCAAGAAGTGAGAAAAGTATTTGTATTTGGAAAACCAAGCTACCACACATGAAACGTATTAAGAATGATTGTCTCTAGAATCACACGAGCTTTCCCCATCTTAGTTTGTTTTTCTAAAGATAAAAAACCATACAGCAGTGTTTGTAGTTAGATCTAACAAGTGCCCATGCTTTCATAACAAGATTTCGCTTTGGCCGTCTCAACTTTGTTGTACATAAATAATGTTGTAAGTAATCTTTGAAACGGTATAACATGTGCAACCAGTGTTTTTTTTTAATACTTCAGAATATTTCATTATTTATTTTAAATGGTGATTTATGATTGATGGGTGTTTAACATGCAAAATAATGTATTCTCAGGAACTCTAGGGAAGACAGAAGGATGCACTGCAGTCTCACAACTCCTTCCCTTGAGCAGAGAGCTGAGGTCAGTTATGCAATTAAAAAACCCAGAGGGGAAATTAATTCTTAGCTAAGCAGGTGTTTAAATGATGCATGCCCATCCTGAAACTCAGATCTTCTCATGATGGAGTTCCATAGCCTTTTGAAAGCATATCAAATCACTTCATTATTTGATTTCATGAAAAAGCAAATGACAGGTTGCTTCTCACTCCACGGCATGGACAGTACTAAACCCTTGAAATGCTCATAAAGGTCACAGTGCCCAACTTTAATATCTTGGATGTGGAAAGAGAGATTGTAAGGGATCATACTGATTTGCATGAACTTTAAAATGCCATCAAACAGCTCAGAGGTTATATCTTAAATGTAGCATTAAAATAGAAACAGACAAATAAAACCATATGTTTAACTATGATGTTTGATTTGATTATCAAAAACACTTGGGTTTTTCCCCCTTGTATCCAACTTTCTCCTGAATCACTGGAGTTTCAAATCACCCAGTACACTTTTCTTCCTCTTACAGTTTTCTGTAGGACAGCCTAAAATAATGGAGTAAGTAATAACCGTAAAATTTTAATGAATACTCAAGCCAGTTTTCCTTCTGGTTGTTAGGAGCTTGGACTTTTTTAAGCTATGGAAAACTAGACAGAGTTTAAGTTTCATGGAATAGAAAGGTAGACCCTGTACTTTTGGTACCTCATCATAAATTTATATCTTCGTGGGCTTCTCTTGGTATGTAAAATTATAATTTAGTTTGAGAAGTTGGGAAATTATGTCTAATAAGAGCACTCTGGACACTGCCACACATCATTCATATTGGTAAATTGGATGGATGGATGATTTCCTTCTATCATAAAACATCAAATTAATCTGTGCTGAGAATTCCAGTTCAGGCAGGGGAACCTTAGCTGTATCACTCAAGTCTGTTTTGATAGCATCCCCAAATGCCACTGTTTTTATATTGAAAGCATACTTTATATGCTTTTGAAGTAAGATATCTACCACCACTGGATTGCATGCGAGAAATATTACAGGGAGAAGAATGAAGTGGCATTGCTGTACCCAGTTATGCTTCAGTGCTTCAGAATTTGTTACCAAATGTGACTTTTAGCGATTGTATGAACTTTTCATAAATTCCACATAAAACTAATTATGGATCTTATCAAATTTTTATAAATTTTTTTTCAGGAAGAGATTATTACTTAAGTTTCTCCTAGGAATGGTAATTTACCTGGGAGACCAAATTGTAGTGCAGCAAATTGATTTGGCCAATACAGGTTGAGCATCCCTAATCCAAAATTTTGAAACATTTTCAAAAGAAATGCTCATTGGAACATTTCAGATTTTAGATTTTTGGACTGGGGATGCTCAGTTGATATTCTGCAAATATGCCAAACTCCCAAATAATCTGAAATCTGAACACTTCTGGTTCCAAGTATTTCAGATGAGGGTTACTCAACCTGTAATATAATCACATTATACTAATTTGAAGGAGTAGAAAATAATGATCTTAAATTATTTTTTATTAAAATGTGATGGAAAAAAATTAAGTGTGTCAAAATTCTTAGAAGACCTTATGTAACCTAAGTGAAAGTTCTGATTATTCGACAAAACTGAAACTTGTTTTAAGACGCAGATAATGTCTGATTTCCCAAATCAGTGGTTTGTGCTCCTTTCTCTACCTTGATATGCAAATGGTGTGTTCACACAGGTGACATGACAGGCTGTAGGTGACATGCAGTTCCCAGTGGTAGACTGCGTTTAACTCAGTTTCTCTTCCTAGAAAGCATGCCCAAACACAAATGAGCGAGAATGATGTTGCAGTAGGAATAACCTTGAATCTTATGTTTTTAATAGTTACCAAAAAAAACTTCTTCAGAGTGGTCATTTAACCTTTATAGTCAAAATATCTTGGGGTATGTTCTTGAGATTTGCAGATCCACTGTACAGTGGTTAATTCTCAGCTTCTTGTGTATGATGATGGAAGTGGTGAAGGCAAGGAAAGGGGAAAGTAATGGGAGCAGGAGACAATGAGACAAAGGAAACATTAGCTCCAGCAGAAATGCCAACGTTTTGCTATTTTACATAAAATGTAGGGACTTTGTAACCATATAGGTCCATTTAACCATCTGCCATTTTTTCCTACAGTTGTCATATTTATTGCAACTACATGCAACTACAAACCTTGCAAGACAATATACGTTATTATTTTTGCTTTGAGAAATTAAGAGCAAGTCTTTGCTATTGTGAATAGTGCTGCGATAAACATATGTGTGCATGTATCTTTATAGTAGAATGATTTATAATCCTTAGGATGTATACCCAGTAATGGGATTGCTGGGTCAAACAGTATTTCTAGATACCTGAGGAATTGCCACACTATCTTCCACAATGGTTGAACTAATTTACACTCCTACCAACAGTGTAAAAGCATTCCTATTTCTCCACATCCTCTCCAGCATCTGTTGTTTCCTGACTTTTAATGATCGCCATTCTAACTGGGATACACCATGGAATACTATGTAGCCATAAAAAAGAATGAATTCATGTCCTTTGCAGGGACATGGATAAAGGTGGAAACCATCACCCAGCAAACAAACACAGGAACAAAAAACCAAACACCACATGTTCTCACTCGTAAGTGGGAGTTGAACAATGAGAACACATGGACACAGGGAAGGGAACATCATACACTCGGGCCTGTTGAGGGATGGGGAGCAAGGGGAGGGAGAGCATTAGGACAAATACCTAATGCACGTGGGGCTCAAAACCTAGATGACAGGTTGATGGGTGTAGCAAACCACCATGGCACATGTATACCTATGTAACCGGCACGTGCTGCACATGTATCCAGAACTTAAAAATTCTTTATATGTACTCAGATATTTGCGTTTATAATGCTCCTCATTCCTTCCTAAAGATGTACGTTTCCCTCTAGTGTCATCTCCCGTTAGCCTGAATAACTCCCTTTAGCACAGGTCTGCTGGCAATGAATTTTTAGTTTTTTAAAATCTGAAATGTCTTCATTTCACCTTCATTCTTGAAGGATATTTTCACTGGATATTCTGGGTTGAACAAGTTTGTTTTCTCAGTACTCAAAGGATGTCATATCACTGTCTTCTGGTTACTGTGGTTTTCTGATGAAAGGTTCGTGGTTATTAAAATCTTCCTTTCCCTGTATATCATGTGTAATTTTTCTCTGCTTTCAGGATTTTCTCTTTTGGTTTCAGCAACATGACTATGACATCTGTAGGCATTTTGTGTATGTGTGTGGTTAGCCGTTTCGGGCTTGCTAAACTTCTTTAATCTGAAAATGATTTTCTTTCACTACATTTTGGAAGTTTTCAGCCATTGTTTTTTAAATATATTTTTCTGCTCCATTTACTGTCTCCTCTCCCTCTAGAACTCCAAGTACCAGACCTTAGACCTCTGATATTAGCCCACAAGTCTCTGTTCCTTTTTTTAAGTCTTTTTTTCTTTTTCCTTCAGATTGGATAATGTTCACTTATTTATTTCATTTATTTATTTTATTTCATTTATTTTCAAATTCACAAATTCTTTCCTGCATCATTTGTCCATTCTTCTGTTAAGCACGTCCAGCAGCATGTTTAAAAATTTCAGATCTGTTTGTCTGTTCTATAATTTTTGTTTTGTTCGTTTAGTAGTTTCTCTGTTGACATTTTCTGTTTTGTTCATTGCAGGTATATTTTCCTTTATGTAGCTGAACACAGTTAAATAGCTACTTTAAAGTCTAATAATTCCAACATATGGGTTATCTTGGAGATTGCAGCATTGATTGTCTTCTCTTTGAGAATGGGTCACATTTGTACATGTTATGTTGTAGAGAGCCTGTGTCTTGCTGTATTCATTCAGAGAGTGTAAATATTTTTCTTCTAGCAGGTAGTTAATTGGTTAACTTAGCTTGGTTGAAGTGGAGTAAGTATTGAATATTTATGTTAGGAATGACCTGTTCGCTATATTTTAAATTCGGATCATTTAGGTACCTTTCGGTTTCTTATATGGTACAAGTGTTTTTTAAAAAAAATCACTCAAATGAGAATCAGAATGTTTGGGTTCCACTCTCTGCCTTAATAGTTGACTACCTAATTATTGTTATATTACAATTAACAATCATTATGTTATAATTAGCCAAGTATTGTTATTATGATTCATTAATTGTTATAATAAACAAGTTGTATCTCTTTGGCCTGTGAAATGAGAGGCCTGGTCATCCTTAAAGGTCCTTTTCCTATTTATGTCCTATACTCCTTTAATTGCTTAATGTAAGTATCTTGAAGTCTGAGTTAATTAATTTCATAGGATTCAAAATGTTGATTTTGTGTATTATGTAGCACAAAGAATATCCCGGTATTAGAAAATGTGGTCATGTATTATTGATATTTTTTCTTTTAATCCCAGATTGCCTTAAAAATACTTTGCCCCTACTTTGCTTTATGCCTGAATGTTTCCTAGGCATGAGTTATGTCATTCAAAAAACAATAACTGAAAAGAATTTTATTTTTAACCTAATATTGTATTTTAAATATTTGTTTGTCTCTTAGGAAAAAGTGCTGCAAAGGATATAAATTTGTTCTTGGACAATGCATCCCAGAAGGTATGTAATATAAAAAAGATTGTGTCACTTTATTCACAACTAATCACTCAAAGTCTATCAACTTTAGATGTTGAAGGAATATAGGTGCTATCTGTGTCCGATTATCTGTGCCATCTGTGCATATTTTTTGGCATTAAATTTTTCTGATGCCAATTTTGTTATATGTAACGTCCAGTGTCTGATCATTACATGATGTGTTTGCGCACATTGAGTCATTCTTATGTAGCATTTCAGGTTTTATGATTAATGGGCTATAATCCCCCAATTAGCATTTTATACACAGTTAGAACTAGCCCTCCACCCTTGACCTCTCCACCTGCTTTCTTTACCTGCCTTTCACCTGCTAAACTTTAAGTCCCTTTACATGCCCATCAGCAAACACTACCTGAGTGTTCAACCCAGCACTCAGATACAGATACAAAGTAAGGCAGGGACCCAGCTCTCAAGTTGCATGCATTCAAGTTGAGAAGCCAGGATGGGGAGCAGATGGAATCAGATAGACCTGGATTTTAATCATGCTTCTATGTCCTACTAATAGCTGTGACCTTGGGCAAGTTCAAGTTACTTTCTAAGCCTTGGTTCTTACAGGGTAGTATTAGTATGTGGGTCAAATGATGGTTTTAAGAATTTTGCCACATGTCAAGCACTTGGAACACAGGCTGGTTCTTATTACATGCTTGATAAATGGTGGCTGCTGTTATTGCTGCTCTTGTCATTGTTAGTACTAATTGCAATATGTGCAATAGAGACATTCAAAGCAGGAAGTGTTCAGAGGGGACACATACACAGAGGCCCAGGGCAGTCAAAGAGGGTCTTGGAAATGAGGGGGGAAGTGAGACCATGTTATCAAGGAAGACTGCCCAGGACTTAAACAAGTAGAAAGTAGAGGACTGCAGTGGGTTCCAGGCAGAGCCCTGACACAGAAAGCACTAAAGACTTTGTTTGAAGGGCATGGGGTTAAACTTGTTCAGGGCTGGGGTGAGATGGGTGGGGAATGTGATCTGTAGAAGATCTAGAGCCCAGCCAAGCTAATTCTGTTGCATTATCTCATAGAGCACCATTTTTGATCAGTTAGAAGCAGATGAATCCCTCCCATTTATTGCTGTTTTCAGTGGAAGGATGGGACAGTTCCTTGAATCATAGCTGCGACCTTTGAGAAAGTTGCCATAGGAAGGCTGGCTGAAAGTCGCTCCACATGTGATGGCTGATGTGGTCTTGGGTTTCTCTAAGCTGAATTTCTCTCTGCCAGTCAATTCTGTTGGTTATAGCATCATGGGTAAACCCACAAAAGTCACAATATTTGCATTTCTTTCTAGATCAGCTTTTCTCAATCACCAGCTGTATCCTTTATGTTGCAGTTTGGCAGACTGCAAAGAAAATTAAGTTTTAGGCCCTTTGGTTCAAGATCTTATCTAAAGACCTTGCCCAACCTAATTAGAAACACATTGCATGGATACCACATACTTAGAGTTTCTTTCAGTGTTAGTGGTTTCAAACATCTAGGTCTTAAAACTAGTCTCCCTCATCCTAAAGAGACTACAGCGCCTATAATTAACACAACCCAGAGCTGAATATTTTCAGGAAAAGTGGTCACACATGCTGAAAGTTGTTTTGCCGGAGCTACTTCTCTGCTCTGTTGCTTTTTGCTAGAACACTTTTCATAGCAGATTTGTTTTAATCTGTGGGAAAAAGTCAGTGATTGTTTCTTTTACTAAAGATATCTTTAGTCATAATTGTTTCTATCACCAGAGAGTGCAAGGTACAAATGCAGGATTTCAGAAAATATTGTATATTAAGGTTCTCCAGAGAAATAGAACCAATTTTGATTTTGATTTTCTATGAATGGAGAGAGAGGGAGAGACTGAGACTGAGTGAGATATTGAGACTTTTTAAAAGGGATTGGCTCATGAGATTGTGGAGGTGCAAATCCAAAGTCTTCAGTGTAGGCTGGCAGGCAAGAGATCCAGGGAGGAGTTGCAGTTGGAGTCTGCTGGCCCGAAGTCCCCCTTAGATTGGCGGGGTGTGGGAGGGGAGGTCATGTTTTTTTCTATTAAGACCTTCACCTGATTGGATGAGGCCCACACACATTATGGAGGGTCATCTGATTTACTCAAAGTCTACTGATTTCAATGTTAATCTCATCTAAAAATATCTTCACAGAAACACCTAGAATAACGTTTGACCTAATATTTGGATACTTTGGCCTAGCCAAGATGACACATAAAATTATCGCAAATCTACCCCTTGTCAACTTGGCACCCATACACCCCTCCTTAAACCATACCTAATCTCCAGATAAAGGCAATAACAAAGTTGTATGTTCATCTGACATGCTACAACTATCCCGCATGAAACACACTAACCCTTTCCCCAGAAGAGGGTATGAAGTCCTGTGGCACTGGACTTTTCCAGCATCTCCTTGATATGCTTTAATGTAAATACTGTGATGTAAAGTTAACAGTATGTAAATACTGTGATATAAAGTCACTACATCTTATGACATATGATAAGAGGATAAAAGAAGGAAGAAAACAAAGATTGGCATGCAGATGCACACGCACAAACACAAACATGGAAATAATCCATGGAAAGGTATGAAATACTCATTACAATTTACAGTGCTTTTTTTCTGTAACTTGTCACATGGTCATAGCTGATATATGTAACCTGCCACCTTCTACTACCCAACCCATGTTCCCTTTGCCCTCAGCAAGCACCTTGCCTGATCGTGGTTCTTTCTCTACCTGGTAAGGTGATGCACACCTTCATTCCTGAAGGATCTGAGATGTTAGCCCTGCCTAAATTGAGTTGTTTTCTTCTGTTGACTTTTTAATCACAGGGTGTGACAATTACTAAGGGACCACCTAAGGTGTTTCTGGTGTTCCAGAAAATTTTCCTTCCCTCTGTCGTGGAGTAACAGTACCATTTCCCCTTGGTAGCCAGGATCAGTCACCCCAGGTGACACAATAACTCCCTTTTTTGCCTGCTGATGCAGAGGCATGAGGAGACCAAAGGGGCCAGGTGGCACCTTAATTTTCAGTTCAATGGAATCATTTTTGCCTCTGTTGCTGGAAGTATTCCTCCCTTTGAAACTAAGCCCTCTAGGCCAATATAACATAAAGTTACAGGAACAGGAAGCAAAAATTTTGCTAGTGGATCAGTACAGGTAACAGTGAGTGGTGCCACTCCCGTTTCCACCCTTGATTCTGGGACCTGTGAATCCTGGTTATGGGACAAACCATACCATATGTTGGATACTGATTCAGAGCATATATATCCTCCTGGTGAACCTTGCTCCAGACTAAATAGCTGGGTACCATGGCCTAGCCAAGCTGACCCGTAGCATTAACCATAACAGATGGCAAAAAGAAACTAGAATGTCTAAAGAAATATGTTAACTCATGAGTGGAAGCTATAGTTTTTAAGCGTTGCTGCCTCATATTGGCTGCTCTAAGTCAGGAAGCCAATGGAGAATATTCTCCACTAAAATGAGGGAGTAAACTGGAAGAGAGAAAGATGTGGAAATATGGTTTGGCTGTGTCCCCACCCAAATCTCACATCGAATTGTAATAATCCCCACGTGTCAAGGGCAGGGCCAGGTGGAGATAATTGAATCATGGGGGCAGTTTCCCCCATACTGTTCTCATGGTAGTGAATAAGTCTCACAAGATCTGATGGTTTTATAAATGAGAGTTCCCGTGCACAATCTCTCTCTTGTCTGCCACCATGTAAGACATGACTTTGCTCATTTGCCTTCTTTCATGATTGTAAGGCCTCTCCAGCCACGTGGATCTGTGAGTCAGTTAAACCTCTTTCCTTTATAAATTACCCAGTCTCAGGTATGTGTTTATTAGCAGTGTGAGAACAGACTAATACACGTGGGATCCATGAAACAGGAATCCAACACAAGAGAGAGGGAGGTGATGGGCATCCATAGGTTCATGGTGAATGCACATTCCTGGACGCAGCTACAGGCTGGGTGCGGTACTGTTAATCCCAGCACTTTGGGGGGCTGAGACAAGAGGATTACCTGAGGAGTTCAAGACCAAGAGTAGTAGCTGCCATGCAGCAGACCTACAGAGTCCTAATTAGAACAAGTTGAGATTAATTTGAAAAAATGTCTATAAGAAGAGATTTGCAAAATTGAGGGGATCTCTGGTGATGAATTAGTGATCAATTTGTAGAGAACTGAATATGTAGATTGAAGTTGTCCAGAAACAGAGCCTTTGCCACTTATTTAACAGAAAGCAATTAATATGAAGAACTGCTAACTAGTAATTGAGTACCAAAAATGCAAAAGGAAAACTAAGTATCATTGAGGTAACAACTGCAGGAAGCAGCTACCGCCTCTAGGCTAGGGAAACAAAGAGAAGATATTGACCCAGTGAAAACTTAGAAGTTGGGAGGACCCAGAACTCTGAGGAAGAGGTACTGACTAGCAAGCCCTATTTCTCAGAACCTAGAGGAAGTTACGAGTGGATCTGGGACCCAGACCTTGGAGGCGGGGCTACCAGATGGCTGGCTGGTGCTGATGTCTCTGAAATGGGATACAGTGGGGCTGATTTTTGCAAGTGTTAGGAAAAATTCAAGCTAGATTTTGCTGCTACTGTATTCTTTTTGGTAGACACAGGATCTCACTATGTTGCCCAGGCTGGTCTTGAACTCCTGGCCTCAAGTCAGCCTCTCACCTCAACCTCCAGAGGTGGCACATGCCACCATGCCCGGCTTGCAGCTGCTATTGAAACAATCTGCTAGTGGGATGGAAGAGAAAGGCTGATATTAGGCTTTCATGAATAGTAATCTCAGGAAGTAAAACAGAAAAAGGCAGATATCCCTTCTTCCTCTTCCAGCCTCCCTGTTTCTGTCCGTGTCTCTATGTGTGTCACTGTCAGAAACTAAGAGGTTGGCAGCTGACAAAGGAATGCGGACTCCAGAGCCCAAGTCACAAAGTAGCTCATAGAAGAAGAAGGTGGGTGTTTGAAGCTAAGAGAGAAAGTTCAGTAACTGGCACCCCAAAAATATACAAGATAATTCTTTTAATTCCAGAGAAGATAAAAAGGTCTTCAAGAAGGTTCAAGTAATTCAAGCATACTTCCAGGTTCAGCAAAGAATAGCTTTTATGTTGTAATTATGGTACAAATACTAAAGATTATCACATCAAAATTTCATCATAACTATATTGGCCAGATGGAGGGAATAGAAAGTTACGGGTATGACTGCAGGGGACAGGAGGCCTTGAAAAAATTCAATGCATCTCCTCTGTTACTGGAAGTCATTAGAGAGGATTTAAAATAAAAATAAAGAAGCAATGCAAGTCAGCTATTTAGAGATGCAGAAGTGAGTGTAGAAAGAATCAGCTAGAAGAGTTGGAAATGGTTCCTCAGGGAAGCAGGAATGGTAGGAGAGACAGGGAACTGCCTTGTTAGGCACCATGATCAACTCAAACACTTTGACAGCCTCTCTGCCTCCTCCTTCCCCTTCCCAGCTGCTGCGGAATGGTGGCAATAGCCAACAGGGAAGCTCACAGCCAGTTATGCCAGGATCATGCTCTCCAACATAAAGAGCACAGAACCTTGGCTGCCTAGAGGTGATGCCAAGTGGAGGAAATGTGTAGCTAGAGACAGTTTGCAGGGTTGGTCAGAACACCATGCAGGCAAAGCAGGCCTGAAATCACAATCATGGGAAGGAGTATTTTACAAGGGCAGCTTTCCAGGTCATTGTGAGAATGGCACAATACTTGTCACACAAACCCTCCCTGCATCAGGAGCTGACAGCCCACCCATTCACCTTCATATGTGGTGGAGCAAAGCCAGACTCACTCGGTGTCCAAGGATAGTTTATCTGTCAGCACCTGGAGGAGATAGTGCAAGGATTAATGAGGTGCTGGCTCCAGTCTGGGAGTCAGTGTTATGCCTGAGCTACTGAATTAGAGCCAAAGTCCCTTCAGAGGTTCATTACATATCAGTTCCTGGGAACTGAGAGGAGCAGATACCCTAATCCTTTATGAGTAGCAGTGTATCCACCTCAGTTTGCATAGGCTGAGGGCTGGAAAGAGATCTCTAACCATTCGAACTCACCCAATCCCTTCTCAGCATGAGAGATCAACCCCCAGGATGCACACTTATACGGTATACACATATAAGCATCGGCGCTCTTGTAGGTCATGCACATTTCTGTTACACAGTGATATGGTTTGGCTGTGTCCCCACCCAAATCTCATCTTGAATTGTAGCTCCCATAATTCGCACGTGTCATGGGAAGGACCTGGTGGGACGTAATTGAATCATGGGGCGGGTCTTTCCCATGGTGTTCTCATGTTAGTGAATAAGTCTCACAAGATCTGATGGGGAGCTCCCCTGCACACACTCCCTTGCCTGCTGCCATGTAAGAAACGACTTTGCTCCTCATTTACCTGCAGCCATGATTGTGATGCCTCCCCAGCTATGTGGAACTGTGAGCCAATTAAACCTCTTTCCTTTGTAAATTACCCAGTCTCAGGTATTAGTAGCATGAGTCCAGACGTGTGTACGCAAAGTCCCCTCCTACCTCTCTGAGCCTGCCTGACTCCTCCCATATGAGGACCCCAACGCCTGTCACCCCAGCTGGCCTTTGTTTAGTGTTCTGCTGGGTGGAGTCCCCTGCCTCTATAGCAGTTGATGAACAAGACAAAACAGCACCCCACCCCCGAGGGAATCCGCAAGTCTGGCCCTCTTAAGAGTCTTTTCTCTCTGGATAGTGACAAAGACCAGAGGATGATGAGGCGACCTAGGGGGAAAATCATGAGTGATGTGATGCCGTGTATGTTACCCATTGCAGTACTCTTAGAAGGTGCCACACAGCCCGAAAGAGTTCCTGTCCTTCTAAGTGTATCTGTCCACACTTCACATGTGCCCTTGAGCAGAGCCCAGCCCAGAAAGTCCTTTCCAGGCCAGGGCCAGGTTACCCCACCTCCTCCTGTGGTTGACGTGAGCTCTCACTTTGCTTTTCCAGATTACGACGTTTGTGCAGAGGCTCCCTGTGAACAACAATGCACAGACAACTTTGGCCGAGTGCTGTGTACTTGTTATCCGGGATACCGATATGACCGCGAGAGACACCGGAAGCGGGAGAAGCCATACTGTCTGGGTGTGTTGGGAATGTGCTTTGTTTCCAGCTTCTGAATATGTGCCTTGTTCAGATGGTTCTGTCTTTGGTTGGACCCTTCAGTTCTCGTACTTGTTGGATGGAGTTGTGTTTGGTATTATCCTAGGGATAGCTTATCACTGCCCTTCATCACAGTTACTAAAACCAACTAGGCCCAAGGAATTCTTCTGGGATCTGGTATAGTGAGGTCCTAATTGGCAGTGAGACATAAGAGCAGGAGAAGGGGAACATGCCCAAATATACACTGGAATAGTGTAAAACAGAGTATAAGTGGTCAGAAACGTAAAAACGCAGACAGAACAAAACAAGAATAAACATTCTCTTAGAAGATGATTGGGGAAAAAGGAAGTAGCCATATGGCAGACAGGTTGGGAGGAAGTTGGAGGGAACCGAAGCCAGTCACCTGGGCTGCAGCTGAGCAGAGCCTGCGCCATCCACGGCACCAGCCTGTTTACTGTCGCCCTCACGAACTGGCTGTCCCAGCCGTGCATTCCTTGAGGTTCTAAGGCAGCTTTATGGCTCATTTTCCTCTGGAACTATGTGTCTGAAAGTGTGGTCAGTTCATAGCTAACCTGAGAAACACCTGGGGTCCTCGTTTAGGAAAAAAAAAATCCTGGCCTTTTCTCCACACCTAGTGAATCACAACTCTGAGAGTGGGTCCACACATGCATATTTACACCAATGCCTCTAATGATTCATAGGCATGGTGAGAGTTAAGAATCAGCTGGGGGATGAACTGCAGAGACTGGCAGGTAGACCTACATGGGAAATAAACCAGCTGTCATGAGCATCCCTCTTTCTCTAGCCTAGCAGGGGCTCTAGGGAGCACCATTTCTGAGAAGTTCCAACTGTAGGTCCTCTGGTTTCTCCCTGTCAGCATTTGGGAATGGTGCCCCACAATGCCAGAGAATGGGATTGTGACTCCCAAGTGAATGGAGCAGGGATCTCTGGCTTCTCCTGCAGAGAGAGGCACAGGCCATTCCATGAGGCTCAGGTCCCAGGCACAAGGCTCTTACTTCAGTTTATAGCAGCTCCTGAACCCTGTTCTTTATGTATTTATTCTTGAGACAGGGTCTCACTCTGTTGCCCAGGCTGGAGTGCAGTGGTATGATCATGGCTCACTGCAGCCTCGACCTCCTGGCTCACTGCAGCCTCAACCTCCCATGCTCCTGCGATCCTCCCACCTGAGCCTCCTGAGTAGCTGGGGCTATAGGCATGCACCACTACACCCAGCTAATTTTGTTCATATTTTATAGAGATGGGATTTTACTATGCTGCCCAGGCTGGTCTGGAACTCCTGGACTCAGCCTCCTGTCTTGGCCCCTCAAAGCACTGGGATTACAGGCATGAGCCACCACACCCAGCCCCTGTTCTTTTTGTTTGGGGGCTTGGGTACCAGCAGAATTTGCCTTCTACTGAGAGTTCTATTTCTATCTCTGATATCAGCTTAATCTCCTCTCTCTCTCTCTGGGCAGTACAGGCAGCATCACATATAGGTTTAGGGCAGGGACACCTGGGGAAAGGCAGTGAACCTGAGGAATTGTAGAGGAGGATGCAGCTGCAACATCCAGTCCACAGATGACCTAGTCGGTACTGCCAGGGGAGCGTCCAGAAGACCACCCTCCCCTCAGCATATACAGGGACTGGGTCACTGGCAGCTTGTGCAGGGAGTGGCTGGGAAGCTGTTGCCATCCTCAAGTTCAGGGCTGGCCTCTGTCTGCCCAGCACATGTGCACAGTCTGGGGCTGCATGCCACGGTTCCCACCCACTGCTACCCACTGTCTTCAACCAGTGAACAGGAAATGAAGTTGGGCCTCCCACTGTCCTCGTGGTGGGAAACGTTTTTGTTTCCACCATGCAGCAGGGGAGCAAGTCCATGATGTGCATAGTTAACATGGGCTCTTCATGGGGACTTGTTTGGTGGTCCCATGGCTCATTTCCACAGCTCATGAGGGGTCTGTCTGAGTTCCTGATGAGGCAGACATTTTCTGGGGAAGACTCTTTCCATTAGACCCATTATGACTATTTTCTTTTATTAGAAGTATCTTTTCCCAGGTGCCATCGTGGCTTTTAACTGGGAAGGGACCATTCCTAAGTGACCTGTGGGTCACCATCATGCTGTTTGGAACCTACACCATAAAGGGAAACTTAAAAATCCTCAGCACAGTAGGGCACTCACAAAAAATCATCTCTATAATGTTTTCTTCTCTAAGTGAGTGTTGCCATTGGTGATCTCATTTTCATTTCTAAGTAGCCCTATGAAGTGTTTAGGGCAGGCTTCATTGTCATTGTTCTGTAAGTGAGATCTGAAGGCTAGCAGTCTAAGCCACATGTCTTGGGAGTGGCAGAGCCACAGCCAGGAACCCCATCACTGATCAGCCTGTAACAATGGCCACTTGGCCAAAAGTGCGGTTTTTACAGATGGCCTACATTTCTAGCTCCCTGCTTTATTCCAGGCTTCTCTGATCAAGGTCGGCCCAAGTGTCCTTTTTTGTTATTAACAGAGAGGCCAAGCCCAATGTCACCTGTTGTATTAGAAGTGAATTCTCAGAAACTGAGTATTCTCTACATTTGGTTCAAACCAGATATTGACGAGTGTGCCAGCAGCAATGGGACGCTGTGTGCCCACATCTGCATCAATACCTTGGGCAGCTACCGCTGCGAGTGCCGGGAAGGCTACATCCAGGAAGATGATGGAAAGACGTGTACCAAAGGAGACAAATATCCCAATGACACTGGTAAGTAAGGCAAGTCTAAATATCTCCCTAATTACATATTTTTGTATATTATATATATAACCAGTTTGGGGGTTTATATATTATATAGATATGATATAGAATTGCATATATAAATATAATTCTATGCTATATAATTTTATATACAATGTATGCCACATTATGTTTAATGTCTAAAGTTTGCAAGTGCCTATATAAAATTATACACAATTACTTATTGTATGAGTTTGTTCTCACACTGCTGATAAAGACATACCCAAGACTGGGTAATGTATAAAGAAAAAGAGGTTTAATAGACTCACAGTTCCATATGGCTGGGGAGGCCTCACAATCATGGTGGAAGGCAAAGGAGGAGCCAAGGCGCGCCTTACATGGCAGCAGGCAAGAGAGCGTGTGCAGGGGAACTTCGCTTTGTATTAATAAACCATCAGGTCTCTGAGACTTATTCACGATCATGAGAGCAGCATGGGAAAGACCTGCCCCCATGATTCAACTACCTCCTACCAGGTCCCTCCTGTGACACAGGGGGATTATGGGAGCTGTAATTCAAGATGAGATTTGGGTGGGGACACAGCTAAACCATATCATGTAGTTTTTATATATATGTAGTTATATGTAATATATGTAACATATTTTTATATATTTACTTAAGAGCCCAATCGGGTACCTCAGAGGACAAGTGGACAGGAAGGGGCACAATACCAATGGTAAATGGGACCTAGGGAACAGAATATAAGTTCAAACTTCTAAAGAGAAAGAATAAGAGTGATGCCCATTAGCTCAAGGGTTGTAAGCTAGTGTGTACTGGAGGAAGCTCTCCACCAAGCTGAAGTGGTGTGCTCTTGGAGAAATCAGTAAGGCTTAGATATGTGTTTAGACAAACTAAGATGAGCAGAGAAGAGGCCAGAAACGCTGTGTTTTCCCAGAGAAAATGGGCTGAAATATAAATATGAAACATCTCCATGTAAGGTAACAATCTGTATCCATGCTACTCAAAATATGGTCTATGGACAGGCAAGATTCATAATTGGATAAAAACAAAAATTGAGAGTGTTTAGAAATTTTTATATCAATCTGACAGAGGAATTTTGTTTAAATCCAAAAATTTATGCTTGCATTTTACATCTTATTTTTGTAGTGGTTCATCTTTGTGTTTCACAGAAGTATCAGTCCACAGGCAGCTGGAAAATTTCTAAAAGCTGGGCCTTCAGCACAGAGCTGAGAAGCTGATTTACATTATGTCAGTGACATTCAACTGAGATATCTGGTCACTCAAGCATATGATCATCCTGAAGGTTGGGTTATTTCCTTATTTGAGTTCAGAGGAGAAAAGAAAGAAGAATGAGGCAGAGATGAAAAGGGGAGGGATGGGGAAAGAGGAAAGAGAGAAGAAGAAAGAGAAAGGAGAAAGAGAGCCCCTAAACTAATATCAATGCTTCAGGCAATGCCTTGATCATCAAAATACCACTACATGCATATGTGAAGCAACTCTGATCCCTCTGCCGAGTTGTCAGTGCCAGCCTAGCCACGAAAATGTAGGATTTTAGCCTAAATGTCAAGGGCCTTTCTAGTCAGGGTGAACTTTGAAGCAAAATGGACTCCATTGACAATGGCTGGCAGAACCAGTTCCCAGGGGAGAAAGCCCTCAGCCACTTAGAGGGCTTGAGGCTGGTGCCACACAGTCACCAGCTCCTGTATCCACTACTTGTGTCCCAGGAAGCTGCTGACCTCTTCCCTAAGCCTAGGGCTTAGCTCTTTTCTACTTCCCCCAGGAAGGGAAGGTGGCCAGAGCTCTGTTGGCTAGGTCTGGACCTTCCTTGGGAGTTCCTAGAACAAATCACACCCAAAATTATTAAGAAACCTATGAACACATCACAAGTGATGGTATCCTGAAAAACAGTTTAGAAAATATCAACTTAGCATCAAAGATCTTAGCTCTGGGGCCATGATAAGCCATCTGGTCAACTTTCAGGCAAGGATGTTGATATCAGCAGATGAAGCAGCCAGAGTTCAGAGGGAAGTAATTTTCTGTAGACTGCATGGCATCTGATGAATGGAAGTAGGATAGTACCTTCCATTCTGCCATATTGAGAGACAGTTACAGGTGACTATAATGAGGGATGTCCTGTTTAATCAAGAGCATTCTGCTGGTTATATCATTGAGCCTTTACTGTAACACAAAACGCATTGCCAAAGATAACACTTGGCTGGGGACGGTAGCTCAGGCCTATAATCCCAACACTTTGGGAGGCTGAGGCAGGGGGAACACTGGAGGGCAGGAGTTCAAGACCAGCCTGGCCAACATGGTGAAACCCCATCTCTACTAAAAATACAAAAAATTATCTGGGCGTGGTGGCAGGCACCTGTAATCCCAGCTACTCGGGAGGCTAAGGCAGGAGAATCGCTTGAACCTGGGAGGCGGAGGTTGCAGCGAGCCGAGATCACACCATTGCACTTGGCCTGGACAACAAGAGCAAAACTCTGTCTCAAAAAAAAAAAAAAAAAAAAAAAAGATTACACTTCTCTGGGAATCCTCTCCTCTTTCTTTTCCATCAACATCCTTCCCCAGATGTAGCAATTGCAAATAGTCTTTAAAAGGGAAACCTGATATGACTCCACTAAGGATGCTCCCCAGCAGGACCCTTCTAAAAGAATTGCTCAGAATTTTCAGTAATTTGTCTCCACTGAATTTATCAACTATGCACAAAGGACTAGTATTTGATTTTATATTTTAGTAAAACAAAATTCAAACACCAGTAACCAGAAATATTTGAGGGTAGAAACTCAAGGCGAGAGAAGGGTAGAGGCAAGCAATTCATACACGTAATTAAAATTATGAGAAAAGACAGACCATTGTATGCCCTGAACATTAAAGTCATAATTTGAGAGATTGGACTGCTAGGAAGGTGGGGGCTGGCTTTGACGGTTCTGGCAGAAAAAAAAAAAAAAAAAAGTCTCCACTCTTCAGCAGTGTGGCCCAGCAAGGGCCAGTGGTGGTGGGGAAGGGGATCATTTCTTTAATGGCTGTGATGCAGTGGAAAGTTCCCAGGCTTGGGAGTTTGAAGTAATACAGAACCAAAGTTGGTTCAGTATTAACTGAGCAATAATGAGCAGGTCTCTGGGCCTCAGTTTCCTTATCTGTAAATGAGAAGGTTGAACTATATGAGCTTTGAAGACCCTTTCACCCTTTCAAATATTTTTCAAAATTTGGTGTGATTTAGCATAAGTGATACAAGCCCTGTGATTCCATGTGCAGGCCTCATTTTTTAATTTTAATTTAATTTTATTTATTTATTTATTTATTTGAGACAGAGTCTCCTCTGTTGCTCAGGCTGGAGTGCAGTGGCTCAATCTCTGCTAACTGCAACCTCTGCCTCCCAGGTTCAAGCGATTCTCATCTTTCAGCCTCCCAAGTAGCTGGGATTACAGACGTGCGCCACCACGCCTGGCTAATTTTTGTATTTTTAGTAGAGATGGGGTTTCACCATCTTGGCCAGGCTGATCTCGAACTCCCGATCTCAGGCAATCCGCCTGCCTCGACCTCCCAATGTGCTGGGATTACAGGCGTGAGCCACGGCACCTGGTCCAGGCCTCGTTTCTTAGTCCTCCATGTAAGTACTGAGATTTAGAAACATGCCCAGCCTCAACAACTTCTAAGCAGAGGACTTTCCTCAAAATATCTAAAAGATGAATTATTAAACATCCAAGCATTCAATTCAGCAATAAGAAATGTCAGAGGCCAAAAGAGCCCCACATTCCAGAACATCAGAAGCCAGGAAGCATTTTCATCTGTTTTGGACTAATTAGTAAGCTCAATATTTCATATTTCGTGGTCGTTTTTTGTGAATTGAGAGTGATCATTGAGTATAACCACATGTGATCTGAAATCATCTCTTCCTTCTCGGTTTTCCTTTTTAACTTTGCATTATCTAATGCCTGTATTGTTACAATCGGAGGAATTTGAAATCAAACACAACCTCAGCTTGTTGTTAAGAATCCAGGGGGAGAGAAGGGAGGCTGGTCTCAGGACTGCCTCTGGGGCTTGAGAGGTTGCAATCCACTGGCTCCGGGCTCAGTGAGACAAGCTGTCTGGCTAATGGACATTCAGTCACTTTGATTTTCTCTTTGAAAATATGTAGCCGGAGCCAGTTTACTCACCCCAGGGAGTCTGTAGCCTCAATAGGGAGACAAATTAAGGAAATGTTGGCTCCATAGTAATTAGCTTGCCAGTCTTTATTTTTCAACTTTTGTTTGTTTTCTGATAACGTGACCATGACCCCTGGCATCACTTATTACAGGGCAGTGTCAGATGGCCAGGTGTTTCATATTACTTTCAAGCTCCACTAATCCATAGATCAGTGCTTCTCAACCTTGCAATTACCTGGGGAGCTTTTTTTAAAAATGCAGATACTGTTGCCTTGCAGTCCCCAGACGGGTGGTATGCAGCAGAATTCATATTTTAAAAGCCCCCCAGGTGATTGTAATGTGCCTCCGGGGTTGGGCATTACAGCCAGAGCACAAATCTGCACAATCAACTTTTAAACACAGACATGCTTTGTTCATTTCTGACACTGCCCATATAAAATATTTCGGGAACACCGTTTGGTTTTTCTAAGATATCTGAAAGGCATTACAACTTCTAATGCTTAGGATAGACGTCCTGGTCAACTTCAGGAAAAATTAGAGCTTCTTGCCCCCATGTGGCTAATCAATAATATTGCACCTTTAAAATCTGAACAAGTTGAAGAAAAAGTGTTAAGCGATACCACCCCAGGCTTTTCCCAGAGGTGTGACCACAGCATTAGTTGAGAGGATTGAAAACATGCGGCGATATCTACCCCAATTTCTAAATAAACTGTTAATGTAGCATATGTGAGATTATTTATAGCTCCATGTTGACATTGTAGACAAATTGCAAGGTGGGTGTGAACCCCAAATCAGAGTAGGTTTTATGTTCCAGGTCTACGTATACAAAAGGTATGAGTCCTTGTTTATCTTTAAACCCTCGAGAGCTCTATTGAAAGGGTGATATAAGGTCCCAACCCCACATATCTAATTTTGTAGAGAACTGAATCATAGTAATACCAACAATAAATAGCATAAAAATGAGTGCTATGAATAGAGCTCTTACCATAAGCTGGGCACTGTTCTGGGAACCTATGTATCTTATCACTGGCTCCTCGTAGCAGCTCCAAGTGATAGGTGCTGTTACCTTTTTACCGTTCAAAGAACGGGCATTCACAGAAACCATGACTTGTCCAATTTAAAAGGTACTAGGTAGCAGCAACTCCACCAGTGCCTACACTCCTTATTACCATGCTGTGTACTTCTGTGTCAGAGGAGCTTCAAGTCTTCTAGATAATGTTAATCTTGGTTCTCTGTGTTCTGATAATTCCACAACGGAACAGAAAACAGCCCAGGAATTTTCATGTAACGGGTCACTCAGCAGAGCTTCTGCCCTGGAGCCTGGCTGGCAGATAGCTCTCAGGTGTCCTCAACAGAATTCCCAATAGCAGGCTCACTGCATGCACCCACCCCTCCAGAACAGCCAGTTGGGACCCGGTTGAGTTTGTGGTCTCTACACAACAGCAATCTGAAAGACCTAAGGCAAGTTACTTTCTCTCTCTGGCTCTCACTCTCCTTTTCTACAAAAGAGATTGAATGAAAGATATGTTCTAACATTCCATGATCTAAGTGAAATAGTCTAGAATCTGGTAAAGAGGTTTATCTTGTGAAGCTGTCCAATTGCTTAATCATGTTAACACTTGGAAAATTTAACTGAGTATGTAAAAGTAGAAGTGGACAGAAACATGAGCTTTTAACTTTTGTTCATGGTGGCCCAGCTCTGCCAACAGGGCTAGATTCTTAAAGATGAACTGAAAAATTGTTAAACGGATATCCTCACTTATTTTACATTCTCAATGTCTGACACAGGACCTAGCTAATAGCAGATGCTCCATAGATGGATGGGAGGAAGGGAAGGTTGGATGGATGGATGGATGGATGGATGGATGGATGGATGGATAAGTGGTTAAGAAGACGGAGTGGATGGGAAGATGGATGGATGGAAGGATGGAAGGAAGGAAAGATGGAAGGATAGATGGATAAGTGGTTAGGAAGATGGAATGGATGGGAAGATGGATGGAAGGATGAATGGATGGATGGATGGTTGGATGGATGGATGGACGGACAGATGGATAGATAAGTGGTTAGGAAGATGGAATGGGTAGGAAGATGGATGGAAGGAAGGAAGGATGGACGGACAGATGGATAGATAAGTGGTTAGGAAGATGGAATGGGTGGGAAGATGGATGGAAGGAAGGAAGGATGGATGGGGAGGGATGGATGGATGGATGAATGGATGGATGGATTGACGGACAGACTAGATTGATGATGGTATTGTATAAATTGACCAGTAGATGAGATGGAATGGCTGAAAGACTGGTTGGGAAAGATGGATGTCATTTATCTGTCCTTAGGTATTAACATAATAAACCTGGAGCCTGGGTCATCTTTTCATGCAAGAGCCCACTGTTTCCTGCAGTCAGCACAACCAAAGTTAAAGTGTCTGCCCTTTACAACTAAGTATATTATTGCATGGAAACTTGCCTGCCTTACTCTGTTGGAGATTGAGCTAAATAGTTCTGGTTTTCAGGAGTATTCAAGCTCCATAGGATTATAAATTGGTACATTGAACAGGGATAAAAACCTCAAAGGAGACTCTCTGATTTGTGGAAAAGGTATTGGACTTAATTTCAGGACAACTCCATTCTAAACCCACCTCAGATACTTGCTGGTGACCTTCAGGAAGTCACCAGACCTCAGTTCCCTCATTTTGCTATTCATGTTAATACTGTTATTGTAGGGTTCTGAGATTATCATGCAAAGGAAATTTAAAGGGTTTGGTGAGCCTGAAAACTGCTTTATCATGCAAAGGAAATTTAAAGGGTTTGGTGAGCCTGAAAACTGCTAGGCATCCCCTCCCATCTACCTACAACCAAGCTCTGTGCTGAGGGTTTTCCGTGCATTACCTTGCCCAGTCATCACAGCAGCCACATGTGGTGGGAATTGTAATTCCAGGGCTATGGTTGAGGCAAGTGGGGTTTGTGGAGGCCAAGTAACCTGCCCAAGGTCGCTGAGCCTATTCAGTGACAGAGATGGTACCTGCATCCAGAACCATGGGACTCAAGTTTGTACTGGTAATCAGTTCACTCTACCATCTCTGATACAAGACCTTCCCTATTCCCCCTTACTGCTCAGCTCATTGTCACACAGCTGCAGGGAGTCAAAACCATCCCTCCAGTGTGCCAATTGAAGGGAGTACAGGTGAGGAAGCTATGGGAATTCGCCTAGAAAGCAGGCATTAAAAGGATGGCCCTGTTATGTTGGTTACACATAAAGTGGATTTTTTAAAACTGCCACTTTTGCAGAGATTCAAGTGTTTTTCTCCAATTACACATTCAAAACCTGCCTGAAGAGCTAGGTTGATACTGTATATTCAATAATTACACTGTTACTTGTGGCAACTCAACTACACAGCATGGCATCATTTGTGTCAACCTGCTGGCTTGAGAAATGTGTGCTTAGCTTGGGTGCTGTCAATACCAGGTCTCCCATGGTGCAGGGATGGCAGTGCAGCAGGTAAGCTCTGAAACTGCCTGCTGCTGTGTGCTGAGGGTGCACAGTCTGAGACCTCAGCTGCCAGATTGTCTCTGGGCCTGCTCACCTCCCAAAGGGCAGAAGCCCTGGTCACTGCATATGTCACCAGGGAGAGGACTGGGCAGCCGGGCTGTGTAAGGAAGGTTCGCCTATATGTGGGCTGCCCTCATGCCCATCTCTCCATCCATTCAAGTGTCCATTTCCTAGGGTTGCCATAGGAAAACACCACAAATTACGTGGCTTAAACAGAAATTTGCCTCTGGTCTGAGGTTAGAAGTCCAAGGTGTCAGCAGCATTGGTTTCTTCTAACAGCTGTGCAGGACAATCCATTCCATGCCTTTCCCTAGCACCTGGTCATCGGCAGGCAATTCTTGGTGTTCCTTGGCTTCCACTGCCTCTCACCTCCACCTTGGTCTTCACATAGCATTCTTCCTGTGTACAAGTTTCCCCTTTGTATAAAGACACCAATCGGACTGGGATCCCACCCTACTCCACTATAACTTCATCTTAACTAATTATATCTGAAATGATCCTGTTTCCAAATAAAGTCACATTCTAAAGCACTGGGAATCAGGACTTCCCGTGAATTGGCAAACAGGACACAATTCAACCTGTAACAATCCATTTCCCAAACATTTTATGAGCATCCATTATGTGAGATACCAAGAAGTGAGCCTGGTTCTTAGGCAGCTTACACTCTGGCATGTGCCCTAAGAACCGCTCTCCAGGGAAGCCTAAAAGACCGGCCTGTGAGTGGGAGGGACACACAGTACATGCTGCCTGATTTTCAGACTTCTGTGGATTGAGAGCAGGCTTCATGGAACATTTGATCTGCGTCTTGGTGGGATTCAACAAGTGGAGATAGAACAGAGGGCTTTGCAGAAGAGAGGAACAGTAAGAAGCAAATGATACAGGCCAGGAAGCACAAGAGATGGTCACGCGTTACCGACTTCCCCAGTCTGTGTTCTAGATAGTCATGGTTATTATGTCACACAAACAGCAAACCTGGCCCAACGCCAAAGGGCTGTTAAGCGAGGAGAGTTTATGCTTCCCTGGGTGTCAAACTGTCCTGCCTGCCTGAACAAAACTCCCTCAACCTAGCACTTTCAGCCCACACTGCTGCCACCTTTGGCACACACCTTGGCAGTCTGTGCAAGGTCCTCAGCAGCAAGGTGACCCAGATGTCTGGTCTTCCCAGCATACAGGCTTAAGTAGCCCATTCCAGTGCCAGGAAGAAGAGAGCTGTCTGTATGCTTGGCCAGATCACCATTTACTTCACCCAGTTTTCCTTTAGCAAAGAATGTTTTACAAAAAGCCCATGGAGCACCTAATGTTCTACAGCTGGGGTTTGGGACCCTTTGCAGTGGATGGGCCCGATTGCCTTTCTATTGCTGTTGCGAATGGCCCCAGATGGGGTGGCAAAGTGTCTGGGGCATTTCCTATCCTGGTCTCAAGCATCAGTGAGGTCAGCTCCCAGCCCACTGCTGTGCTCCCTTTGAAGAACTGGATTAGCAGAGGTGATAAAGGCAACTCTGAGGCCCAGTGCCTGAGCTTGGGGAATATTTACAGTGTGTGAACATTAGCCCTTTCAGGGGAGTATAAATCATGTCAGATTTATAGAGCCTGCCTTCTGGAAAAGCACCGATAAAAGGGCCATGGTACGCATTTTCACACATGAAAGGAAGATCAGGGTCTTCCGGGCATGTCTAAATAGGAACAGCTGAGCTCAACTTCTAGCAGCAACCCTCTCCTTTGTCCCCCACTCTTCCCTGACCCTGGAGTGTGCTGGCAGGACCCGAAAGCTGTAAAATCTCCCACGGCTGAGCCCTCACATGTCCCGCTGTCAGCTGCTCTGTCCCTGGGACCACCCTTCCCGATGCTGTCTCTCTGAATCTGGCTTGCATCCAGCCTCCCAGACAGGACTGAGCCCATCTCCTTTCTCAGGCCATGAGAAGTCTGAGAACGCAGTGAAAGCTGGAACTTGCTGCGCCACGTGCAAGGAGTTCTACCAGATGAAGCAGACCGTGCTGCAGCTGAAGCAAAAGGTACGTGCCGCCGGGGTGGGAACGATGATGCGTGATGGAAGGAGGGCTTGGCCAAGGCCAGGTGGAAGGATATTTACAAATGATAAGAAAATAAATTATCCACATTGAGCATTCACGCAGTTGATGCCAGTGAGGTTTAGATGGATTTGGGATGCTTTGCCCACCCTCAGAGCCATCCAAGGGGCAACAGGACACAATGATGGCAAGGGATTGCAGAGGCAATTATTAAAATCAACACTAGGTAAGGGACACATGGCAAAGCCATAGAGAGGGTGAGCTATAGCTATTGCAACTTCTCATAAAATAAATTTCCAGCTGGGTGCAGTGACTCATGCCTGTAATCCCAGCACTTTGGGAGGCTGAGGCAGGTGGATCACCTGAGGTCAGGAGTTCAAGACCAGCCTAGCTAACATGGTTAAACCCCATCTCTACTAAAAAATACAAAAATTAGCTGGGCATGGTGGTGGGCACCTGTAATTCCAGCTACTTGGGAGGCTGAGGCAGAATTTCTTGAACCTGGGAGGCGGAGGTTCCAGTGAGCTGAGACCACTCCATTGCACTCCAGCCTGGGTAACAGGAGCGAAACTCCAACTCAAAAAACAAATTTCCAGACGTGTCCTGGGAAAGACCTATGTGATTCTGTTTTATCTAAGATCTGTATATTATTTATGGAGAATATTGTCTCTATAAACTGCCATAAGCTGGTAAGGAATTTCTGCAGTAGCTTTCTTTTTCACTTTTAAAAATTATAGCCTGTGCCCTTTCTGAGCTCCCTGCACCTAGAAAAGCAGCCCTGTGGGAACTTCATGTCCTCAAAGATGAGGGCCAATGCACTTTGTAAAAGGGTGTGTGAATGCTTGACAGTATAACAGATTTCTAGTAACACCGTTCTGCTGTGAGTAATGCCCCAGGATGGATCTGGCAATCTAACTTCTTGAACAACTGTCCTGGACCCATATAGACAGTACTTATTGTACCTAAGATGGCTTAATTTGCTAGTTTGTCAGTGACTCAGAAATCACCCTTACACTGATGAAACATAATCTTCTTGGTTTGTTTAACTGCTTCCACTCAAGGCTCTTAGCGCCTCAGAGAGGTGTATCTGCCCTGTTGAACTTTGGCATCCAGTGATTCTAAAGGGCTTGAGTGTAAGCCTGAGATGGTATCTCTTTCCCATGTTCAACAAACATGCAGCAAGCCCGTAATGAAAACCACAGCTACCAGTTCAGTAAATCAACAGGCTGAGAAGAGAAATGGTTTGCAGGCGTTTTTTTTACAACACTGACGACGTGATCTGCTTAACAGAAACATGTATATATCTGATGGATAATTATGAATAAAACATAGATTTAACTCTAAATAGCTTATGATCCTAATAGGAAGACTAGGCAGAAAACCTTGTCTATCACTGTAAACAGAGAGACATAAATAAATACATCCAACACAGATATCTCCAGTTTGAGCTTCGGTTGATGTTAGTTGTATTGAACAAACCCAGAGAAGGGTTCCGGGAAGAAGTAAGTTTGCATTTCATAAGCCGGAAGGGCTTGGGGCAGGCAGTTGATCAATATCTCCAGGTGTACCTCTCAAGACATAAAGCTACCCTCCCTGGAAATAAATAAATAGATTATTTCCTTCCCTGGAAATAATCTATGTGCCTTAGGGAATGTATTTCCAGCCAAGATTAGGAACAAGGGGGCTAAATATCACAAGTTGTTCAGAAATTCAGTTGCTAAATCAATGTGTGGTTTTCCCTTAACCTCCCTGCCATGTTTTTTTGTGATGCATAAAAATAAAAATGTTAAAAGAAGTGGAGAAACTGACACTGAAATACTTGTCACCCTCAAAGACCCTGCTGGAGAGCTACATAAAAATCCACAAGGTCATCTTAATACTCCAGTAACTCTTACGCAGTTGAGTTGGACTAGAGTCGTTCTACCTTATACCAAAATCTTTCTGCAAATGCACTGTGGCAATCCCAAGCTAATGCAGACTTTCATCGAATGTTATGAGGAGCAACTCATTTCTAAAGGTTCCTATTAGAATGTCTTGCATTCTGCAGCCTAGAAAGCGATCCAGAATCACATTTAATTAGCACCATGACCCCGTGGAAAAGATACTGATGGTCTCAGAGAGGTGACGTAACTGTCCAAGAGGGCAGGCCTAAAACCTAGGTCCTCTCACTTCTACTCCTGTGCCGGTGTTTGGATTGTCAGTTGGTTTTTTGTTGTTGTTTCTTTGTTTTGTTTTGTTTTTGAGACGGAGTCTCACTCTGTCGCCCAGGCTGGAGTGCAGTGGTGCGATCTCGGCTCACTGCAACCTCTGTCTCCTGGGTTCAAGCAATTCTCTGCCTCAGCCTCCCAGGTAGCTGGGATTACAGGTGCCCACCACCACGCCAGGCTAATTTTTTTGTATTTTTAGTAGAGACAGGATTTCACCATGTTGGCCAGGATGGTCTTGAATTCCTGACCTTGTGATCCACCCGCCTCGGCCTCCCAAAGTGCTGGGATTACAGACATTAGCCACCACGCCCGGCCTGGCAGTTGGTTTTTAATGTCGTCTTGCTGCTGCTAATGCCGTTTGTTCACAAAAGAACACAGGACATCTGCCCAAATAAACATTAGCCAAGAAGGCAATGCCAGCAGTCCTAGACCATGGCCAACCCCACAGCATAAAATGCTGTTTAAACACGTTGAACCACACCACGAATGTCCAGTCAGCAACGTTCCAACCGTTGGAAACACAACAGGTCATATGCCCTGGGTTCTGGCAGTCTGCAGACAACAGGAAACTTAAAAGACCTATCACTGTTTAAATGAGCAACACTAAGCCATAATATCTGGGTATGCACAGTTGGGTGATATATTATTTTTAAAAACACAGGAAGTGATTACTGTAAAAGGAAAGTGGTGACTTGTTGGGGAAGAGAGGAGACTGATTGGGATGGGGCATGTGGAAGGAGGGGTTTTGGGGTGGCTGGCAAAGTTCTATTGATTGATTCGGGAATTCTTTAAAAGGGTGCTTACTTTTATTTTTAAGTTCTGGGGCACATGTGTAGGCTGGGCGGGTTTGTTACATAGGTTAAATGTGTGCCATGGTGGTTTGCTGCACCTAAAGGGGTGTTTGCTTTATAACAGTTTGCTAAGTGATATATTTGTGTTGTGAGGTTTCCAGGTTCTTTGCTTTATTTTGCAATAAAAACATGTTTTGAAATGCTGTATAGACCTCAGTGCCTCCACCTCCATCACTTCTTCTGTGGTGTGGGAAGAAAACAAGTGATGTGGTGAGAAAGGGAGACTGTGGGGATAGATGAGATGCCTGTCATTTCCCTTTCAGATGGGTCTCTGTCCCACAAGAGCACTTAACAGCCAACTCTCCTCTCCATTTTTTTTTTTAAAGTTGTTTGTGTTCTAGCAGCAGGGACTGTCGGGTTTGAGAGTCAAATTGCTGCAGAGAGTCCCCCTGGGAAGGGAGACTCCAGAAAGAGAGGCCTGGCACTTACTGTCTTGTGGGGAAACCGTGCCAACGGTGTTAAATCAGCAAACGATGGCCGAATGGAGTAGGGCCAACAGTCAGGCCTGAGAATTTAGAGGCCCCTAAGATTTCAAGCGAGTAGATTTGCAACCCGATGGCTGCACTTGCTCGCTCTAGCACCACCTTTGCCTCAGGCGGTTATATGGCTTCTCAATAATTTGTGGTTACCTCTGCTGCTCTGTAAAATGGGTCTTCCCAGGATTATTGGGAATCCATGTTAAAGTGACTGTAGACTCGGAGCAGTGGTTCATGCCTGTAATCCCAGCACTTTGGGAGGCCAAGGAGGGCAGATCACTTGAGGTCAGGAGTTTGAGACCAGTCTGGCCAACATGGTGAAACCCCATCTCTACTAAAAATATAAAAATTAGTTGGGTGTGGTGACAGGAGCCTGTAATCTCAGGTACTCGGGAGGTTGAGGCAGGAGAATCACTTGAACCTGGGAGGCGGAGGTTACAGTGAGCTGAGATTGCACCACTGCACTCCAGCCTGGGTGATAGAGTGAGACTCTGTCTTGAAAAAAAAATTTAAAAAGTAGGTTGCCGCTTGGTTTAGTGGTTAGGAGCACAGATTCTGGAAGCAGATTGGCTACGTTTAAATTCTAGACCTACCATTTGCTGGCTGTGTGACTCTGGGTAAGTTACTTAACCTCTCTGTGCCTCAGTTCTACTTTTAAAAAAGGACAACATTAATACCTACTGCCTAAAGATTTTAAAATAATCAAATGTTAATATTCACAAACGACTGAGAACAGTGCCATCCATCTAGAAAGAGCTCTACAAATGTTTAGCAAGTAAAAATATTATTTATTAGCACTCTATAAAATGCTTTACAAGAGGCATCTCACGGATTCATCCCAACGACTCTCTGAGGCAGAAGCTCTCTTACAAAGGCTAGTATGAGATAAATGATACGTATAATTTCATTGACTGGAATCCAGGGGAAATGCAGACTCTTTTTACATTACTACAACCTTCCTCCCAAACTCCTAGCATCCCACAGCCCATCTTCTGCTGTGTTTATGCAGAAAGTGGGGCCAGAGATTCTGGACAGCCACCTCTAAAGTACCAGTGCCTTCACTCTGCACTCATTCTGCTACCGCACAAAGGGGCTGAAGGGAGCCAGGATGCAGCCACCCAGCAGGAGGTCAGCCGGGACACTGAGGTCAGCGTTTGCCACCTTACCTCGTAACTTTTACAAGAGGCCAAAATAAGCAAAGAGGACTGGGGGAAATAGGTGGGGAATAGGGGAGCATCTCTGGAGCCCATCTGTGTGCAGGTCTCATCCTGAGGTTCTGTTTACAAAATTTTGAATATGAAGACTTGATCATGTGTTGAAACCGCACATTTTGTAGACTTGAAAATGAAGAATGAAGGGACTTACCAAAGTCACACAGCTACTTAGGAACAAAGCCAGGGGCAGCCCCCAGACAGCAATTTTTTTTTTTTTTTTTTTTTTTTTTTGAGACACAGTCTCCCTCTGTCACCCAGGCTGAAGTGGAGTGCAGTGGTGCAATCTCAGCCCACTGCAACCTCCACCCCCTGGGTCCAAGTGATTCGCCTGCCTTAGCCTCCCGAATAGCTGGGACTACAGGCATGTACCACCATACCCAGCTAATTTTTGTATTTTTAGTTGAGACAGGGTTCCACCATGTTGGCCAGCCTGGTCTCGAACTCTTGACCTCAAGTGATCCGCCCGCCTTGGCCTCCCAAACTGCTGGGATTAGAGGCATGAGCCACAGTGTCCAGGCCCCCAGACAGTATTTCTGCTGGGTCTATGACAATGGCTGGACACTGAGTCAGGCATGTTAAAGACAACATCACTTTAACCCTCCAGCAGTGCTTCTAGGTAGCCATTACCATCCCCATTTTATAGATGAGGAAATCCAGGCTGTGTAGCTTACCCAAGATTCCACAGGTAGAAAGTGGCAGGGCTGAGATTTAAAGGTAAGTCTGCCTCATGCCAACGCCCAAGGGTGGGATCCACGTTTCAGTTTCTCAGTTGGAAGCAGGTGATAAAATTGCATCAGGCTTCAGCTGCCAGTGTTGACCCACTTCCTCATGGTTGCAGTAGATTTACTGATACATTTTCCTCATTCACTGGTTCACTCCTCTTCCTCCCCAGGGGCACAGGTACCCACTTGCAGGTTGTGGTGGTCTATTGCTATGACACAATGATGTCAGCACCATTTTAAATGTATACCGGGAACACAGTGGTGACTCTAAATCATGAGCCCTGACTTGAAATTGTACAAAGCTGACTTTCACATTGCACAAGATTTTGATTCTTACGGTCATCCCTACTGAATTCTGAGTAACAGTCACAGGGGAATTGTAGTAGGGATCTCTAGAAGGACAGAACTAATGGGGTAGCTGTATATATGAAAGGGAGTTTACTAAGGAGAATTGACTCACATGATCACAAAGTGTCAAAGAATTTGTGGACACATTTTACAACCACCACAGTCACTATTGCCCAGTTATACTGAAGGTCAGCTCCAGGTGTGCAGGGGAAATGTCAGCCACATTCTCGGTCCTGGCTCCCAAGGCTGAGAGTTCTTTAAGGGCAGGGACCATGTCTTGGTCACCACTGTAGCCATAGAACCAAGCACAGGACCTGTACCTAATAGGTGTTCAATAAATGTTTGAGACATAAAATAGGTAATTAACAAATTGAGAGTATGAAATAAGTAGATCCTATTAATTATGGTAATAATGAGTTCTAGTGATATGTAGGCCATCTGGAGCTTATCTAAGCTCACCTACTAACTAGCTGAGTAATGTCGTGCAAGTTGTTTGCCCTAGAAGGCCTCTAGGTTTAGAAAGAGGCTCTTTATGGTTTCTCTGAGCTCTAACTAGCTCTAGTAAAAAGTATATACATATGTCTCATGAAAAGGCTTTGCAGCTTCTGCCACCAAGACAAATGCTGAGGCTCTCCCCTGCCATTGCTTCCTGACCGAGGCTTTCTCTTCTCCTTGCAGATTGCGCTGCTCCCCAACAATGCAGCTGACCTGGGCAAGTATATCACTGGTGACAAGGTGCTGGCCTCAAACGCCTACCTTCCTGGACCTCCTGGCCTGCCTGGGGGCCAGGGCCCGCCCGGTGAGTGTAGAGGAGGGCACAGGAGGGTGATCACCATCAGAAAAAAAGCCTTCCAAAAGCTCACATTTGCTGGGGGCTGGACAGTGTTCTCCAGCTTCCATCGAGGAGAAACGAGGCAGGCGTCCATAGGGCTGCCACACACCCATGCAAGGACAGGACCTTGGGAAATAGCCCCTCAAGCCTGAGAAACCCTCATAGCCAGTAGCAATTTGGGAGAAAAAGGTCATTATCCTGGGATTGGATAAGATTCCTAAAGATCATTTTAAGTTAAAAAAAAAAAATGAAAACTATCTTAAACTTCTTTCTGGAAAAATTTTAACATATACAAAAATGGAACAGTATTATGAAGACCCCCTGCTCGGGGCTCCTCACCCAATTCTAACAACTCAGAGCCAGCCTCTTCCTGCTGCTCCCCAGTCTTCCTTCTACCTTCCCTTATTTGTTCATATATTTATACCTATATTTATTTTTATACCTAGCTATACGTTTTTCCAAGTCGACTGTATTGACGTACAGATGATAGATAATGTACTTGTTTAAATTACAGTTCGAGTTTTGACAAATGTATTTACCCATCTAACTCCCATCCTATATTTCAAGATATAGAACATTTCTATCACCCCAGAAATCTCTCTTGTGTCCATGTGCACATGTCCGCTTCCCCAATACCCAGTCTAGGCAGACACTGAGCTGCTTTCTTTCACTGTGGTCTCACCTGTTCTAGAACTCCATATCACTGGAATCTTTTAATTTATATATATATGTTCTTGTGAATGTACACTTTCAGCTTCTTTCATTCAGTATACTGTTCCTGAAGATTCACACTTATTAATTGGGTGAAAATCCCAAACATCCTATCATTTCATCAAGAAATATACAATGAGAAGTTAAAAAAATAGTTCCAAGTTATTTTATATTTTGAGTACCTCCATAGATAGAGCAATAGATTTTTTTCTCCACATTGGTAAAGGAAATGACATTAATGTTAGCAAATGATTCTAAACCTTATCCCTGGCTATCATTGCTTAGCAGTGTGCTAGGTGTTATGAATGACCTCTTGACATCCTAATTGGGAAGACCAGACATATAGAGCCAATGCAAATAAATAAAACAGTATCCACATGCCCTCCAGGTAAGTACACAGATGCTTCCTGCTGTGGGAGCTTGTAGGGAGCGAGCACTGTAGCCTGCAGTAGTCAGCGGCATTTAGGTTTGATCTGGACGTGGAAGACTGGTAGAATTTGCCCAAAGAGGAAGGACACAGGTGGATTTTCAGTTGGAAAGTCAGCAAGAACAAAAGGTCAGAGTTCTTCACAGAGAGTCGGTGTGTTTCCTCTCCACTTATGTCTTGAACTCTTCAAACACAAGCCTGGATCTCAGTCCGTCCACAGAATAAGATGGTTCAGGATTTGGTTTTCCTTCATTAATTCCCTTGGCCTGAGGTACTCTGGGTCATGGTGGAGTTTTCTCCAGCAAATGCTTCACACAGGCACCCTCTGGCTGCTTCTAAACAGACTGGCGTCTCTCCTTATAAACTGCTTCCTAGCATGGTGCTCTCCACCCTCTCTAAGAGAATGCTCTTGCTTTGCTTCTCTGGAGGAAGTCAACTCCAGGCTCTAGAGCACTAGAACAAAACCAACTGTAGGAGCAGGGGAGCCAATGGCTGTCTTGCTTAATAAATGCCTTGCAAGCTTACTACTCCAATGCTGCCATCTGGCTTACAACATGGTTTGAGCTGTCCAGGGTCCTTGATGGAGCAGAGAGTGATTGAGGATGAATAAGCTTTTGCAACATACCCGGCCTTTGAATGGGGACATTCCAAACCCATTTCCTTCTCTCTCTTAACTTTCAGTGTTTGTGGTACCCACCATTGAGACTTAGTAGGGAAGCTAGAAAGCTAATAGGCTTTCTCTCACCCTTAAATTAAAGTCCAGTTCCGAGGCCTGTGGTGAATCAGACTGGAGCACCAATACAGGAAACTACTCTGGGTTGGAATCTGTTTAGCTTTGGTGGTAAGGGGGCGGCTGCTGCTTTCTGGCCTCCACTGCCATATATAAGGTGCTGCCATTTGTACATCAAAGTCCCACATTTCAAAGGCACTTGACATACTATGATCTCTGTAGTGTACTGACTATGTAAATGTAGGTGAGATACCTCTGGCCTCTTTTATGTGCTACTGGAGGTAAAATATTTAGTAAAAGGAGGGATCTGGCACCCTTTCCAAACTCATTGTAGATATACCTGGAACCAGTATTAAGAGTAGGCATATGAGACATGTTTGGATGGAACACTGACTGCTTTTAACTTTGGCTTAATTATTCTGTGTACTAAAAAAGACTTATCTAAATATGAAAAGTCTAAAGTATCCGTTTCTTTGTTTTATTTGCTGGAGTCTGAATGTCATTCTATCTTGTCACTGCTCTGTCAGTACTAGGCGTTAGGTATGGTCAAAAAGTAATTATTATGTGCATTTAAAAGAACAATTATGAGACAAGTATAGCAAAGCAATCTTCTCAGTCTCTTCAATGCAATCACTTAATAAAAAACATTTACTAAGCAGCCTACTGTGTATCCAGGACTACCTGAGGATATGCTAATAAATAAGACACAATTCAAGCTCTCACAGGGCTGATGATCTAAAATGGGTTAAAACACAATGCCCTTCTGCATGCAGAAGAATGAGGTTGGACCCTTACCTTACACCATCTACAAAAATTAACTCAAAATGGATTAAAGAGTGAAATGGAAGACCCTAAAACTATGAAAATCCTAGAAGAAAACACAGAGGAAAGCTTTATGACATTGGGTTTGGTGACGATCTCTTCGATATGACCCCAAAAGCATAGGCAGCAAAAGCAGTAGATAAATGGGACTACATCAAACTTAAATTTCTGTGTCTCAAAGTGAAAATCAACAGGGCAAAAACAACCTACAGGATGGAAGAAAATAATTGTAAATCATATATCTGATAAGGGGTTAATATCTAGGATATATAAGAACTTCAGTATTCAACAAAAAAAGCAGCTGATTAAAAAGATGGGAAAAGGACTTGAATAGACATTTATCCAAAGAAGATATACAAATGGCCAAAATCCATATTAAAAGATACTCAACATCACTGATCATTAGAGCATTGCAAACCAAAACCACAGTGAGATACCACCCCACACCCATTAGGATGGCCACTATTTTTGAAAAAATACAAGCTTGGGAAACACAGGGAGACCCTGTCTAATTAAAAGAAAATTTAAACTAGCCAGGCTATAGTCCCAGCTACTCAGGAGGCTGAGGTGTAAAAGATGGCTTAAGCCCAGGAGGCTACAGTGAGCCATGAACATAACACTGCATTTCCAGTCTGTGTGACAGAGCAAGACCCCATCTCAAAAAAAAAAAAAAAGAAAAAAGAAAAACAAAAAAACGAGAAAATAAATATTGACAAGGATATGGAAAAATTGGAACCCTGTGCACTGTTGATGTGAATGTAAAATGGTTCAGTCACTGTGGAAAAGAGTGTGGAGATTCCTCAAAAAATTAAACATATCAGGAGGCTTAAGCAGGAGGATCACATGGGCTCAGGAGTTCGAGGCCAGCCTAGGCAACAGAAACCCTAACTCAAAAAATACCTATATCTATAACTATATCTATAAATGAGATCCAGAAATCCCACTCCTGGGTATACACCCCAAAGCATTAAGAGCAGGATCTTGAACAGATGCTCGCACACCCATCTTCATAGCAGCACTTTTCACAATAGCCAAGAGGCTGAAACAACTCAAGTGTCCATCAATGGATAAGATGGAAAAACAAAATGTGACACACACATACAATGGAATATTATTCAGCCTTTAAAAAGATGGGAATTTTGACGTAGGCTACAATATAGATGAATCTTAAGGATATTAGGTTAAGTGAAATAAGCTGGTCAAAAAATGACACATTAATTATATAAGGTATCTAAAATAATTAAATTCATAGAAACAGAAAGTAGAATAGTGGTGACCAGGGACTGAGCAGAGTGGAAAATGGGGAGTTATTCAGTGGTCTAGAGTTTCCGTTTTACAAGATGAGGAAGTTTAGAGATCTGTTGCACAACAGTGGGAATGTAGTTAACATTACTAAACACTACATTTAAAAAATAGTTAAGATGGGCTGGGGGCCGTGGCTCGCGCCTGTAATCCCAGCACTTTGGGGAGGCTAAGGTGGGCAGATCACTTGAGGTCAGGAGTTCAAGACCAGCATGGCCAACATGGTGAAACCCCGTCTCTACTGAAAATACAAAAAATTAGCCAGAGGTGGTGGTGGGCACCTGTAATTCCAGCTACTTGGGAGGCTGAGGCAGGAGAATTGCTTGAACCCAGGAGGCGGAGGTTGCAATGAGATAAGATCGCACCACTGCACTCCAGCCTGGGTGACAGAGCAAGACTCCATCTCAAAAAAAAAAAAAAAAAAAAAAAAAGTTGGCAAATTTTGTCTTGTGTATTTTTTATCACAAGTTTTTAAAAATGCTTGCCAGGTCCCCACTGTCTCTTCCCTCATCCCCCCAGCTGATGTTCAGGGCCTAAAGCAGAGGTGAACATGCTGATGTCTGCACCAGGTGCTGCCCCAGAGTTTACATAACCACGGCCCTTGAGCCAGCAAGATATCCCCTAGAGTCCCCGGTGTGGGCAGACATGCTGTGTTCCACACACAAGTGGGGAAATGCCACAAACCCAACCCAATACAAAGCGGCTGTTTACAACTCTGTCTGCTGTGGGTCAATGTAGACGACGCCTAAAGGCCTCTTCCCCATCAGTTTCCATGATAAGGTGATATGACCATATGTTGGCACACATGCAAGCAACTATTATCAGACAGGCATGAGAACAGATGACTTGTTGTTAAACTCGGTATAGTCTCAGTGCTGTGTCGATACAGGCCTCTGAAAAGAATTAAAAAACAAAACAAAACCCCTCAACCTCTACAGAGATGGGCAGGTCGCATGGATACGTAGAAAGGAGCTGGGCAGGAGCAGTTGGAAGCAAGGGAACTGAACCAAACCGGAGAGCACTCACCCCACGTAAAGGGGCAGCCCCTACTGAGAACTCCAGTTGGTTGTGCTGCTGATGGAATTGTGGTTTTTGTGCTTCCTGTTTCAAACCAGAGCCAGGAACCCAGATTTTTCTATGAAATCTCCCAATTTTTATTTTTATTTATTTATTTATTTATTTATTTTTGAGATGGAGTCTTACTCTGTTGCCTAGGCTAGAATGCAGTGGCACAATCTCGGCTCACTGCAACCTCCGCCTCCCAGGTTCAGGAAATTCTCCTGCCTCAGCCTCCCAAGCAGCTAGGATTACAGGCGCTTGCCACCAAACCCAGCTAATTTTTGTATTTTTAGTAGAGATGGGGTTTCACCATGTTGGCCAGACTGGTCTCAAACTCCTGACCTCAAGTGATCTGCGCACCTCAGCCTCTCAAAGTGCTGGGATTACAGGCATGTGCCACCACACCTGGCCCCGATTTTTAAATGTTAAGAATGCTCAGAAGAAAATGATATGCATAAACAGAAAACACATGTGCAGTGCATGAATGTATATAAACACACATACATTATACTATAGATATACTGCAAGCATGTACAATGAAATAAGCAGTTAATTCTTACTTTCAGAGGCCTGTATCGACACAGCACTGAGACTATACCGAGTTTAACAACAAGTCATCTATTTTTGTGCCTGTCTGATGATAGTTGTTGGTACGACGGGGGAGATGTTAAAATGTTTTTGGAGACAGGTGATCTGTGGTGATGGAGACAAGGCACAAAAGGAGAGAATAGTGTGAGCTAGATTGTGTGCCATGGCATGGTTTATTCAGGGAGGATGGGACTATGGAGCGATTAGGAAGGAGGCAATTGTGGGGAAAATGCTGGCAAGAAAGACAAGCATGAACAAGGATACTATGCTGAGGAGTTGGAGCTTTATTCTCTATGCAGAGGGGAGGGTTTTCTTTCTCTCCTTGGACTCCAGTTACACTTATTTTAGATGGTTCCATATTATCTCACCTCTTTTGGATGCTTCATTTTATTTTCCTCTTTGTGATTCTCTTTGAGTAACTATTGACTTATCTTTAAGTTCACTGAGTCTTTGCTCAGCTGCGAGCGGTCTGCTGATGAGCTTATATCATTTTCATATATGATATTGTATTTTATATTTCCATTAGACTTTTTTCCTTTAATTCCCATCTCTCTGCTAAAATCCCTCATCTGTTCAGAGAAGCTGTTTATCTTTTCCACCAGCCCCTTTCACATACTGTTATTTTAAAGCCCATATCTCATTATGCCAACATCTGGGTCCCCACTGAGGCCTGTCCGGCTGATTGTTCTATCACTTCTATCACTTTACAATAGGTTTTTTGTTTTGAATTTTTTTTTTTTTTTTTTTGAATTTTTTTTTTATCACTTTACAATAGGTTTTTTGTTTTGAATTTTTTTTTATTTTATTTTTATTTTTGAGATGGAGTCTCACTCTGTCACCCAGGCTGTAGTGCAATGGTACAATCTTGGCCCACTGCAACTTCTGCTTCCCAGATTCAAGCAATTCTCCTGCCTCAGCTTCCCGAGTAGCTGGGATTACAGGCACCCACCATCACATCTTGCTAATTTATGTATTTTCAGTAGAGATGAGGTTTCACCATGTTGGCCAGGCTGGTCTTGAACTCCTGACCTCAGGTAATCCATCCGCCTAAGCCTCCCAAAGTGCAGGGATTACAGCATGAGCCACTGTGCCCGGCCCTTTTTTCTATGTGCCTGAAAGTTTTGGATTGAATGCCAGACATCATTTGCAGAGAAACAGTAGAGACTGAGGTATGTAGTTATCACTCCTGGAGATGGGTACCCTCTTCTTTTGTCAGGCCACTGCCATGAGAAGTGAAGTCAGCCTACTGAATAACAGCTGGGTTTTGGCTTTATTGTCACTACATTTACTTTGTGTTCCACAGTCTTCAAATAATTCCTCCAGCGGTAGGATGCTGTTACCTTATGCTTAGTGGATGCCTAGGTTACCAGTGGGTTTTTCTCAGTGTTTATACTCTGAGCTTTCAGCAGCCTCTACACACGCATACCTGTGCCACAGAGGGGTTCTCTCCCCACACTGTTGCCCTTCCCCCAGTGGTAGATTGCTATTACTTACTCCATGCTGGACTTGTGGGGCAAGGGGACATTTTCAGTTCTGCTCCAGCTGCGATCCTAAGCATGACCTATGCTTTTGGGCCTTGGGGTGAGATGATCTTCCCCACACCCGCCGACTCATCCCCCAGCATGCCTTTTATCTGTGGCAAATCTAGGTCAGACGAACGTTTCCTACCCCTCACTAAGAAGTAAGGGATATTTCTCTGAGGCCTGCAAGACAGAGTGAGTTTGCTGACGCACCCAGTGCCTTGAGGCATTTGCACCAAAAGGTTGAAAGTAGGTGGGTTACATAGTAAGACTTGTTTTAGATATGTCATCCCTATAGAGATGTTAAAAATGGGCGAGGGGTAAACAAGGCTGCTGGGGGGCAGAGAGACTAGCAATGAGGCAAGAGTCAAGGCAAATATAAGGAAGGCCTGGCCGGGCGCGGTGGCTCAAGCCTGTAATCCCAGCACTTTGGGAGGCCGAGACGGGCGGATCACGAGGTCAGGAGATCGAGACCATCCTGGCTAACATGGTGAAACCCCGTCTCTACTAAAAAAATACAAAAAAACTAGCCGGGCGAGGTGGCGGGCGCCTATAGTCCCAGTTACTCGGGAGGCTGAGGCAGGAGAATGGCGTGAACCCGGGAGGCGGAGCTTGCAGTGAGCTGAGATCCGGCCACTGCACTCCAGCCTGGGCGACAGAGCGAGACTCCGTCTCAAAAAAAAAAAAAAAAAAAAAAAAAAGGAAGGCCTAACAGATTTGTTTTAGTACTATGTGGGAAGTACTATACTAAGTGGTGTGTGTATATCTGAAATCTCGTTTAATACAACTACTCCCTAAGGAAGATTTTTATTAGCCCAGCTTTACAGATGAGATGAGAAACTAAAGCTCAGATAGCTCAGGCAACTTGTCAGATTCAAACCCAAGTCTCCCTGATGCTAAAACCTGTACTCTTAACTGCTGTCCTGCCACGATAACCACTTCTCTGCTGTGGTGGCCACTACTCGGCTGTGATCCAGTGGAGAGAAGGGAGCAGACAGCTGTGAGATGTTAAAGAGGTAAAATGCACAGGAGCTGGCCACTGATTCAAAAACGAGGTTGCAGAAATAGGGAAATATAGAGGAAGACTCTCCGGTTTTTGGCTTGAGTGGATGGGTGACTGGCGGTCTGTGAAAAGAGAGGAAGATGGGGAAGCTGCTTTTGACCATATCAAGTTTAAAATGCCCGTGGGACATCCTGATGCAGATGTCAGAAGGCAAAGGCAGAGAGAGTACAAAGAGAAATGACTGCAGGGGCCCTGGACTCTTGTTAGCCAGGGCCCTTCGTCCTTCTCGTGTGCTGTGAGCTAATGAGGTGTTCTTTGATTACAGGCTCACCAGGACCAAAGGGAAGCCCAGGCTTCCCCGGTATGCCAGGCCCTCCTGGGCAGCCCGGTCCACGGGGCTCAATGGGACCCATGGGACCATCTCCTGATCTGTCCCACATTAAACAAGGCCGGAGGGGCCCTGTGGTCAGTATCTTATCAGAGATCCACTTCCTGTTTGGGGGAAAATGTGTTTTTGTCCCATGCTTTTCCCTGTGGTTAAACCAGATCCTTTTGTATTGTAGGGTCCACCAGGTGCACCAGGAAGAGATGGTTCTAAGGTAAGCCTTATGAGTGGTCCTCACAAGCTAAAGGTCTCTCACGTTCAATTTTGTTTTGTTTTGTTTTTTAGAGATGGTCTTGCTCTGTCACCCAGGCTGGAGTGCAATGGCACAATCTTGGCTCGTTACAACCCCTGCCTCTCGGGCTTAAGCCCAATTCTCCTGCCTCAGCCTCCCAAATAGCTGGGACCACAGGCATGCACCACCACTCCCGGCTAATTTTTGGATTTTTTAGTAGAGATGGGGTTTCACCGTATTACCCAGACTGGCCTTAAATTCCTGAACTCAGGTAATCTGCCCGTCTCGGCCTCCCCAAGTGCTGGTATTACAGACGTGAGGAACCGCTCCTGGCCTGAAAGTCTCTCACTTTCTACCTCTTGCACTGACATCGAGGAAAGCTCACCAGTTACTGTTTACCATCCCCATTTTGCATGCAGCAAAAGTGAGACACAGATACCAGATACAAGTTTTTCCCCAAAGCTGGGAACGAAATCTGAAAAGCCATTTTCTTAAATTCCAAAACCAACCCCAAAGACAAACAACCACCACAACCAGTCGTAGGAAAAATTACCCCTATAAATTTTAAGTGAGCCTCTGCATTGTGATACTCACATGTGTTTTTCTCTTTAACCAGTGTTGCTTTACAGGATAGCGTTTTGTGTGTTTCCATTTCTGTTTGATTTGCAAGTCAGGAACAGGAGATGCTCCATTCTTTCTGCAAGCAGGGTGGTTCCCCTCTGAGAGCTGCCTTCTCTTTTTTGCCTCACGAAGAAGTCAGTGTGAGATACTTCAGAAAGTTTGTTACTCCACACATACTGCTGGGAAATACAAACATTCCTCTTGCCAGGAACGCTTGAAAATATATGGGCTCAAGGGAAATCAGAATGAGAAACATTTGACCCAAGCAGACCTGTTCAAATAAGTGGTCCCGTGAGTTCAGCTCAGTTTTACATATGTTTTCTATAGAAAATATTTGTTGTTTTGTGCAGGGAAGTGGTTATGGTGGGTGTATAAATAGAGACTATTGTTGTGGTATCCATGTGCTCTAGAAAGCTAACCCTGGCCTTTCTGTTTTTAGGGGGAGAGAGGAGCGCCTGGGCCCAGAGGGTCTCCAGTAAGTAGCACTCTATGTCCTGCTTCCCCAGGGGAATGTTCTCAGGGATGCAGCTCTGATGAGCCTATAGGTCGGTCTAGTAGCAAAGGCCCGCCCCTTCCTGATGCCAGTCAGCCACCTGAGCAGAACTCTGTGGTTAGGAAGACAGTCATAGAAGACCTTAGCTGCTAGTTTGGATTTATTTTTCAAACTTGTTTTCTGTTGTTGTTTTTTTCTTTTATCATGGCTCATCTTCATTTAAAATGTCTTTCCTAAAGCTCAAAACCCCACTATGCCATGAGTCTGTTTCCAAGTATAATCATAAAACATTTGAAAGGTCTAGGAAAGAAATCTGTGGGTTTAAATCATAACTCTGCATACTTGAGAATTTAGCCACTGCTACAACCCTAGCAAGTCAGATGGCCATCTTCTCTTAAAAAGTGCAAAACCATGCAGGGCTGTTTAGGATCTGAGAAGAAATTAGCTGCATATATGCATAGTGTCTGGGAGATTAAAAATGAGAAATAGTAGTATTCAGAAGCATAGCAAATTCAAACCACTTCACTGCTTCTGAAGAAGTATCATTTCTGAAATCCAAAAGCTGTGGCCACAGAGGTGGAAGTCATGGGTTCCCATCTCAACTCTTCTACCTGCTACCTTTCTGACCACGGCACATCACTGAGGGTCTCTGGGCATTCATTCCCCCACCTGTGCAGTGGCAATAGTGGAATCTGACCTACCATCCCTCAAGTGGCTATTGTGAGGGTCAAATGATATGAAAATCCTATGCCTGTCTTAGTGCTTTACGGTGTAAGCTCTGCTTCCATAGTGCCCGCTGCTGCTGCAGCAGTTGTGGGAAGTGATAACGATTTTACTACAAACTTCTGACAAGCCTAGAACATGCGTGTTTATGCATTTCTTTTTTACCATGCCCCACACAGCACTCTATAAAATTAAGGCTTAGTAAATACCATATGATGATAAAGGATACTCAATACATAGAAAAATTAGGAAGCTTTTGTTTGGACCTTTCCTAGATGATGAGGAGTTGACGTCTTTACAACATCCTCTCAACTTCATTTAGTTTGTGCTTATAGTCGGCCATCTTATAAACATTTTAATAATTTTAAGACAGGGTCTCACTCTGTCACCCAGGCTGGAGTGCAGAGGCACAATCTCGGCTCACTGCAGCCTCAACCTTCTGGGCTCAAGCAATCATCCACCTTAACCTCCCAAGTAGCTGGGTCCACAGGTGCCCACCACCACACCTGGCTAAATTTTTGTTATATTTTTTGTAGAGACAGGGTTTCACCATGTTGTCCAGGTTGGTCTTGAACTCTTGGGCTCAAGCTATCTGTCCACCTTGGCCTCCCAAAGTGCTAGGATTACAGGTGTGAGCCACCACTCCTGGCCCAGATAACATTTTGAATACATATTATGCTCAAAGCACTTTACGTGCATTTACTTATTTAAATCCTCAGTTATGAACCCTATAAAACCCTATGAAATTGGGACTATTATTATCCCCATTTTACAGATGTGGAAACTGAACCACAAGAAATTAAGACCACACAGTTAGTAAGCAGCAGAGATGAGATTCAAACCCAACAGAACCCCAGTCTCTTAACCACTGCTCTGCTGCCTCCATAAGCATCTTCCAGACTGCTTTGGAAAGTAACTTAGGAGAGTTGTCTTATATTCTTTCCTCTACTGGATTTGATAAAGCCTAGAGTTAGGAGGGAGGAAAGGTGAATACATCACCAAAGCTCATCTGAGAAGTAAGAGAATTAGAAAACAATGTGGAGGACCCCCAGGCTCCTGTAGCAGTCCTCACATTGACTCCATTTGGGGCACAGTCTGTGATTGAGAAAGTAGTTGCCAGCAAGCAGCGGGTCAAGTCATGGAGCCCCGGAGGCCATTGCTGTCTGTCGTATTCTAGCTTTGATTCCTCCCATGTACACAGGGACCCCCTGGTTCTTTCGACTTCCTGCTACTTATGCTGGCTGACATCCGCAATGACATCACCGAGCTGCAGGACAAGGTGTTCGGGCACCGGACTCACTCTTCAGCAGAGGAGTTCCCTTTACCTCAGGAATTTCCCAGCTACCCAGAAGCCATGGACCTGGGCTCTGGAGACGACCACCCAAGAAGAACTGAGACAAGAGACTTGAGAGCCCCCAGAGACTTCTATCCATAGCACATCCCAACACCGTCATGCCAAAGGAAGAGAAAGATCAACTCATCTGCAGTTAAACCACCTAAAGAGAAAAAAACACCACTGGAGACCTAGAAAACATACATTTTTCTCTTCTCTTTTCCTGACATCTCTTATTCCTCTTCTTCCAGATACAATACTATTTTCAGAGTCCCCTCCTAGGCCTGCAGTCACATGGGAGTGAATGATTGATTTACCTGCTTCTTACTAAGAGTTAGTTGGAGTGGTTTGCATTGTAACTTTTTGTTTACATCCTATTTTTCCAGGAACTTTGGATTTAAGTACTCTCACAGTGTCTTAAATCATAAATTCTTCAAGTAAATTTGGCAGAGTATCAAAAGGGAAAATGGCAAAGTGAGCTCTAAGAAAATGTGAGGCTACTTCTAAGATGTGTGTTCAGAATAGACCGTAACTCCTCTAGTATCAAAATTAGGGCTCTTCAGTTAAAAAGGGGTGGGGAGGACAGACGTGTAGATGTACTTTGGTGGAGAATTCTTTTTCCTTGTGCTTCCAGTAGATTTTAAATATTGTATGCCCTGTCAAACGTTTCCCAATTCAATTAAAGAGAGGAGAGAACTGAATGACTTTTAGAGAAGATAGAAAAGAATTACAGTCATATATTTACTGTTACATAGATTGCCACATTCTAAAATTCAAATATGGTGCTTAAGGTTTCATGCCATGCTTATCTGTTAGTATCCTATTTAGGGAAGAAGATTAAATCCTCTTTTCAAAAAACAAAGTGAAATGCCTGGATTCACATTAAAACAGTGGGCTCTGGTTTGCTAGAATATTTTAAAGCTGTTTAATCAAGAGTGGAGCCTGCTGTATATATCAGAGATTATTTGTTCAATAAAGTGGCTGACCTTAGAGAGAGGCACAGAATTCCTGGTTCTGAGCAGGTTCCCAGAAGGTGCCATTAGGTGCCATGATCCAGGCTGAACCAATACACAGTGGGGCTGAAGGCTGCAAGGAAGTTGCTGGCTCGGGTTGACCTCACTAATGCCATCAGCAGCAGTAGGTAAATTTGCTCTCCTTGGGTGTTACAAGTTTTTGTCTGGAGCCAACCAAGCTTGCCACCAACATATTGAGAATAATACACTATTGAAAGTTATCTTGGATGGGGAGGAAAAAAAACAGTGGTTTTCCTTGTTTGCAAAAACTTCCTTCCTATTCCCATTTCTTCCTTCTTTAATTTAGTCCAAGTTCCAGTTCTTTCAGGCACTCTCTTTGATTTCTTTTCCCCTGCATGTGAGAAGCAGTTCAGAAAAGGGTCTATTTCTCCACCTCCTAGTGAGTTAGAGTGTTTTCTCAGAGCACCTCTGGGTCCCAAAGGGAAGCATGTTCCTGTCAAGGTTTGTTGTGCATTCAGAAGCACCAGGAGCAAGAGACCAGAAGGATGATCTGCTCCTTTGTAACGTTGTTGAGGGCCCTCTTGGTTCCAATGAGCAGCTTATAGGTTAGTCACAGTCCACTTTCTCATTGGACACACAAAGTGGCTGTTCATCTGCCTTTGCGGGAGACTTTCACTCTTATATTGAGCTTCACCAATGATCGTTCTCACACTCATATTCACTCATGTTGGAATTTCCCATCCTGCCATGTCCTTTCCTATTTCTTTTTGGCTTTTTTGCCTCCACCTTTCAGCCCACATCATTTAACTCCACTACTGTGAAAGCTTGCTTAAAGAAAATCCCTCTTGGCTGGGCATGGTAGTCCACGCCTCTAATCCCAGCCCTTTGGGAGGCTGAGGCAGGCAGATCACAAGGTCAGGAGTTTGCGACCAGCCTGACCGACATGGTGAAACCCCGTCTCTACTAAAAGTACAAAAATTAGCTGGGCGTGGTGGTGCATGCCTGTAATCCCAGCTACTCAGGAGGCTGAGGCAGGAGAATTACTTTAACCTGGGGGGCAGAGCCAAGATTGCGCTGCTGCACTCCAGCCTAGGCAACAGAGCAAGACTCTGTCTTAAAAAAAAAAAAAAAAAAAAGAAAAAAAAAAGAGTATCCCTCTTGTTGTGTTTGAATGCCACCTTTCAGTCTTCTCCCTTAAGAATGATAGGAAGGGGCTTTGCAAATCTCTAGTGGCAACAGTCTTCCTTCGCTTCTTCCTACCATGCTGGAAATGCAGGACTCATGTCAGCGTGTGGCTGAGTCTTTGATGAACACTTTGCTCCTCTGTGTCTCATTTATGCAAAAGTCCTGGTGACTGTCCACCAGCATTTTTAAAGTGAAAGCAAACACATTCTTAGTGCTCTTTTTCTAGCATCTTTTCTTCCTCCTTCTCTCTGCAAAATTCAACATTCATGACAGAAGGTCACGCCAACCACGGGTTTATAAAGAGAGGAAGTGAACAGCTGTTGATTTCCATCTGGATATATTTAATGTTTGCCTGCTTGTGGAGCATGGTATTTAAAGGGTGTGAATGGATGAATGCTTTTAAAACACACACACACACACAACTATGCACAAGCTGTATGAGAGATGGCTAGGTCCATCCGTGATATTTTTTAATGAGGAATTTTAATACTTTTTCTTTGACAGTGAACTGTATTTAGACATATGACCTTTATTGTGAAATGCTCATAAAATGCAACCAAACCGCACGTTTGGCCATAGGCTAGAATAATATATTAAAAGAATTAATGGAAAGTAGTATTATCTGGATTTCATGAAACTATTCCAGATAATATTCTCCAGCAAAACTTATAGTAACCTGTATTTTATAACGTCAATCTGCTGGACCAATTTAATTTAGAAAATAATTTTTAATCTTCAGATTTTCAAAACTTGGACTACTGCAAAATTGGTATGTATTCTTTATGCCCAAATTTTATTTTTCAAAGATAGGACATCATAAAGCATCATTATTTCTAATGTATCTTTTAGCTAGATAGAAAAAGCTTTACTGTTTAAATAGGACTTCTGCTCAAAACCTAATGGGAAAACCATTTCTGGGATAAGATTTGCTACAGTGCATTTCATGTTTTATAGTGAAAAAGATGTTTGTACACCTCCTCAACCTGTTAGTAGAAATGTTGACTTCGATTTTTGCACCCTCTTCACAGGACCTCATAAGTTACCTCTGTTCTTGGAAAGCAATGGGAATAAAAATACGCTGTTGAGAATACTACATGGGGCCAGGCACGGTGGCTCACGCCTGTAATTCCAACACTGGGAGGCTGAGGTGGGCGGATCATGAGGTCAGGAGATCAAGACCATCCTGACCTACATGGTGAAACCCCATCTCTACTAAAATATAAAAAAAATTAGCCGGGCATGGTGGCACATGCCTGTAGTCCCAGCTACTCGGGAGGCTGAGGCAGGAGAATTGCTTGAACCCAGGAGGTGGAGGTTACAGTGAGTGAAGATCGCGCCACTGCATTCCAGCCTGGCGATAGAGTGAGACTCCATCTCAAAAAAAGAAAAAGAATAGTACATGGGGGGCATGCATTTTAGTTTAGGAAAACCCCCCTCCCTTCCCAGTTCCAGAAGGAGAAATTATAACCTATACTGTGCCAAAAGTGAGTGGGGCTGCAGAGAGGATGGTGCCTTTTCTCACCTTCTGAGTTAATGCCCAACATCTGCCATTGGATTTATTGACCAAAGGAAGTCATTTCTACTGTATAAACTCAGACAGGTGTGTCATAGCCCAACAGGTAAATAATAAGTGTTCATTGGTTTTGGAAGGAAGGAGAGGGGAGTATTACCCCACCAAATACCAGTGAAGAGCACCCTGGCTTCGGTCATCTTTCCAAGGTTCATAATTACTGTGGGCCTGGTGAGCCCTGTTCCCAGGGCTGCAAGGGAAGGCTTCCCCAGGCCAGACATTGCTGTGGGTTTTCAGGCAGCAACTCCCCCATCATATTTTGGGTGTTACTCCCCACATCTCAGCCTATGCCTCAGAAACAACCACAGCAGCCTCATTCTGCAGAGTTAACATCTTTCAGATAACCTTCCTGAAAAGGAAAGTTATAGCAGGAATCCAGGCCAAACAACAAGTAGAATAGAATCATCTAAAGTTATTAATAATGAGTTCAGGGAAATAGATGAATTTTTTCCTGGCACAGTCAATATTTATATCTTACAACAAGTCAAAAAATAATTTTCCATTTGGAAAACAAAACACACCATGACTGTGATTGTTAAGGCATATAATCATGAACTTCACATGCTCCCTCAACAAATGTTACTGCTCTAGGGAAATCATAGAAAAGGACCCTCTTATTCCCCAGGGGATCAAAGCACGTCCCCTTAGGAATTTCATGTGTGCCATGGGTCTGGTTTTATTTCACAGGGACTAGTCATGTACTGGAGTAGCTCTGTTGTTCATTATTTGTAACAGGTCCATATAACAGTCAAGCTAGCATTCAAACAGTTGTGGATGTGATACTATGAAGTACTTTTGATATGATTGTATATGCTTAATAACAAAGTTATTTTTCTTACATGGCTCTACTGTGTTTTGTCCTGCAAGTCATCTTTTTACCCAGTTAACAAGGTTTTGTGAAGCAAGTCATCTTTTTACCCAGTTAACAAGGAGATGGAGAGGTGCATTTCTCTTGAGGGCTGGAATCTGAAATCTGGGTCAGCCACCTCCTGAGATCTGGGTGTGGTCAGAGCATCTGAATCTGAATCAAGGTCTGAAGGCCCGGGCACCACTGAGTGTGGGTCTCGGAGATCCAGTTCCCTAGCTGAGATTCCCAGGGTGAGATTTTCAAACCAAGAACCCTCTAGATGCTCATTGGAGCTGCCTTAGGCGCTCACAAACGAGAGGCCTGTGAAGACTGAGTGCTCCCTGCCCCCAGCGCTGCACTCACAGTGACTCAGTGTTCAACTAGTTGTCTGTTTTGGATTAGAATTCCACGTAGAATTTCCTCTGGGGGATGCAGTGGCTCATGCCTGTAGTCCCAGACACTGGAGCGAGAGGATCACTTGAGCCCAGGACTTCAAGGCCAGTCTGAGCAACATAGCAAGACCCCATCCCTAAAAAAATAAGTTGTATTAAATGTGGCACTTTCCCCTAGAAGGGCAGAAACCCCAGGAACCAGTCTGCCTCTTTTTGAATAAAGCGGATTTTTAAAAAGAAAAAATTTCCTTTTAGGGTGGGGAGAAAGTTGACCACCTTAAAAATAAAGTTGGAGGGAGGAACTCTCATGAGTTGGTAGCTACAGTCTTCTATGTAAAGATAAGAGAAGGGAAATTTTTGCTAATTGGGCCATATGGGAAGTGTAGTGGTATGATAAAATGGGAGCTTATGTCCAAGGGACTTTAGCCATCCTTAGCAGGGTGCATTTAGTATCCTGAATTTAACCTGGATTTATACATCTCACTTCAGTTAGTAAATATTTTTAAGTGCCTATTGCAATCTAGGCACTGTGCTATGCACTGCAGACACAATTGGGAGCAAAAACATCTTAATCCCTGTCCTGCTGGGGATTTTTGGCAAAACAGATAAGGATCCTTCCAGACAAAATAATCACTTAAATATGTGATTACAAACCACAATAAGCTACGAAGTGTTAGGCACTACAAGAGCCAATAAGGGTTCATGCCAAGGGAGCCCACCCTTGGCTCCGAAATGCACTTCATCCCAGAGCCGCACACTCAAAGTAGCCAACAGCATTCACGCCAGCTGCACAGGACCTCATGGCCCCTCCCAGCCTTTCCCATACAACAGCTTTACAAAGGCTCCAGGTGACATAGCAGATTATGGAAATCTGGGAGACAACTTCATATATAATTTGTCCAGTCCTCTTAATTTAATCAACCAAAAGCTGGTTGAGCACTTACAGTCCTCATAGCCTCTTGGCATCTCACTGTGCAGCTGTTGGGTAACATCACGTGTTCCAGTCTTGATTCCCAGCAAAATCTGAGGCTTGCTTCTTCTCGACCAGGACACCGTAGTTTTGACAAAGCTCGCTATGCTTTTGAAGCCCAAAACTTTGAAACACCCCAGCTCAGCTCCATGTGCAAATTTCCACAGCCTTGCTCATGTCTAGATGCAGGGTTACAGGACAGCCAAATGGGAAGTGGCACTCAGCCACTGGGTGGTCCACAAGGAAAAGGCAACTCTGCCAAGATGTGTGGGTGATGGCAATTGGATCATAAGATCTGGGGAACTGGTGGAGGGGTGGATGAGTTTCTTAGGCTGCCAAAACAGTATCACAAACTGGGTGGCTTAAAACAACAGAAATTTATTGTCTTACAGTTCTGGAGGCTGGAAGTCTGAAATCAATGTGTCAGTAGGGTTGGTACCTTTGGAGCCTCTTGGGAGCAACCATCTCATCCCTGTGTCATTTCTGGTGTTTACCCACAGTCTCGGTGTTCCTCACCTCCAGTATCACATGGTGTTCTACCCTCCTGCCTCTGCAGCTTCACATGGTGGTCTCCAGCATTCTCCTCTCTAAATCTTCTGTGTGCCTATTTTCTTTTCTTATAAAGATGCTACTAGTGGCCAGGCATTGTGGCTCATGCCTGTAATCCCAGCACTTTGGAAGGCTGAGGTGGGCAGATCACTTGAGGTCAGTTTGAGACCAACCTGGCCAACATGGTGAAACCCCATCTCTATTAAAAATAAAAAGTTAGCCAGGCATGATGGTGCATGCCTGTAATCCCAGCTATTTGGGAGGCTGAGACACAAGAATCGCTTGAACCCCAGAGGCAGAGATCGCAGTGAGCTGAGATTGCACCACTGTCCTCCAACCTGGGCGACAGAGCGAGGCTCCTTCTCAAAAAAAATAAATAATTTTAAAAAGGTATTACTTGTTGGCTTAATGCAATGTGACCTCATCTCAGTTTAATTATATCTGCAAAGATTATTTCCAAATAAGGTCACATTCTGAGTCTCCCGTAGATATGAATTTTGAGGGGACAATTCAACCCAATACGAGATAGACATTTTCTCCCTGTTGACGTTTATCCTGCTTATTTCCTTTAACACCATTTTTTTTCCAACTTGAAATTCTTATTCACTTCATTCAACAAAAACGTATTGAGGGTGAGGATAGAGTATTGAATGGTACAAAGTTCCTACACTGGTGGAGTATAGCTTCTGGTCCAGGAAGACAAACAGAAATATATGTATCAGTCATGGTTCTTGAGAAAGAGCTCCAAGAGACAGGAATTTATTTTAAGAAATTGGCTCACGCGACTGTAGATCTGGAAGTGTGAAATCTGCCAAGCTGGCAGGCTGGAGACAGAAGAGTTGGCATTGTAGTTGGAGTCCACAGGCTTCCTGCTAGAAGAATTGTTCCTTGCTTGGAAGGTCAGTCTTTTTCTATTAAGGCCCTTAGCTGATTGGATGATCCCCACCCACATTATGGAGGGTAATGCGCTTTACTCAGTCTACTAATACAAATGTTACTCTCGTCTAAAAAGTACATTCATAGCAACATCTAGAATATTTGACCAAATATCTGGGTGCTGTGGCCCAGCCAAATTTACAGTAAAATTAACCACCACACTATATATCAGTGCTAAGAAGTGCTGTGGGGAAACGTAATTAGGGTAGAGGAGTGAAAAGTAACAGAAGGATCAGGCACGGTGGCTCACGCCTGTAATCTCAACACTTTGGGAGGCTGAGGCGGGTGGATCACAAGGTCAGGAGATCGAGACCATCCTGACTAACACAGTGAAACCCCATCTCTACTAAAAACACAGAACACTTAGCCGGGCATGGTGGCGGGTGCCTGTAGTCCCAGCTACTGGCGAGGCTGAGTCAGGAGAATGGCGTGAACCCGGGAGGTGGAGCTTGCAGTGAGCGGAGATCGGGCCACTGCACTGCAGCCTGGGCGACAGAGCGAGACTCTGCCTCAAAAAAAAAAAGTAACAGAGGGTGGGAGTGTGTACTTTAGATGGGGGCTTCTGGAGAGGTGGTGTAAGAGCAGACGCCTGAACAAAGGGAGAAGTGAGCCCTGTAGATGAAAGTGATCCACACAGGGATTACAGCCAGATCCTGAGGCTGACCTGCTTGGTGTGCTCAAAGAGTAGCAATGGGGCCACCCATGTTGCTGGAACAGAATAAGTGAGGCAAAATGGGGTAGGAGATGCCTTGCAGAGGCAGACAGGGACGAGGCAAGGCCTTAAGGCCCTGCAAGAGGACTTTGCATTTCCTAGTGGACACAGAGAGAGTTGCTGAAAGGATAAGAACGGAAGTAGGGAAACGCATTCGGAAACTGGTGAAGCAGCGTACGGTCAGGTGCCCCATCATGATGTTTTAGTCAATGGCAGATTGCATATACAACGGTAGACCCCTAAGATTATACGGGAGCTGAAAACTGCTTCACCTAGTGATGTGATGGCCATTACATAACACAATTACTTTATTTTTAAATAAATTTGGTGTAACCTAAGAGTACAGTGTTTACAAAGTCTACAGTAGTGTAGCAATGTCCCAGGTCTTCACATTCACTCACCCCTCACTCACCCACCTACAGCAACTTCCAGTCCTACAAGCTGCATTCATAGTAAGTGCCATATACAGGTGCACCATTTTTTATCTTTCTTCAGTATTTGTACTGTAACTTTTCTGTTTAGATACTCAGATACTCACCGTTGTGTTACAATTGTCTGCAGTATTCAATACAATAAAATGCTATAGAGGTTCATAGCCTGGGAACAATAGGTTGTGCCATATAGCCTAGGTGTGTAGCAGGCTATGCCATCTAGGTTTGTGTAAGTGGGTACATCCCATGACGTTCACACAGCAATGAAACACCTAATGAGACATTTCTCAGAATGTATCCCTGTTGTTAATCGATGCATGACTGTACTTGTTTGTTGACTGTCTGCACTATGAGAATTGATACTGTAACTGCTTTTTTGTTTTTGTTTTTGGGGGTTTTATTGAGACAGGGTTTTGCTCTGTCACCCAGGCTGGAGTGCAGTGGCATGATCTCGGCCCAACGCAACCTCTGCCTCCCAGGCCCAAACAATCCTCCCACCTCAGACTCCTAAGTAGCTGGGACCACAGGCACAAGCCACCATGACCAGCTGATTTTTGTATTTTTTTGTAGAAACAGAGTTTCCCTGTGTTGCCCAGGCTGGTCTCAAATTCCTGGACTCAAGCGATCCTCCTGCCTCAGCCTCCCAAAGTGCTGGGATTACAGACGTGAGCCACTGCCGCCGGCAGGTACTGTACTTGCTTATCTGCTTCCTTTCTCGGCTAGAAAATCCTCAGGAGCAGGAACTATTTTTCTACTGTATTCCCAGCATCTGCCACAATACCCACGACATGGTAGGAGTTGAATGAATGTTTATATAGTGAATTTAATTCAGTTAATGCATTTAGTCTTCTCAAAATCCCATAAGGTAGATATTTTCGGTATCCTCAATGTATACATATCCTAAGAGGTAAACATTCATAACACACAAGTGTATTTCAGAATATTAATGCACTGTGCTGGTTTAATCCCATCTGATAAACATAGCACAGACACTCAGCCCCACATTCTCTCCCACTTTGGACACACGTGACTTCACAGAATGGGCCTCCATGGTGCAGAAAGTCACAAGAAAATTGTCTAGACACAGGGCCTTTTGTTTCCCACCATCCCATTTTCTAATCTATGCTGGGTTGACAACCTTTCCGACCTCCTGCTATGAGGTGGCTAACAAGTATATAGTAAAACTATTGAGATGTTAACGGAGAAGAAAATAAGAATGATACTAATATAATCACTGTGGCAGTTGATTCCTAACACCCCATGCGGTCAAAAATCTGCAGATAACTTTTGACTTCCCGAAAACATAACTACTAATAGCTTACTATTGATTGGAAGCTTTACCGATAATGAACAGTTGATTGACATATATTTTCTATTTTATAGGTATTATATACTATGTTCTTCAAAAATAAGCTAGAGAAAATGTTATTAAAATTATAAGAGAATATATATTTACTATTAAGTGGAAGTGGATCATCATAAAGATCTTCATCCTCGTCTTCAGGTTGAGTAGGTTGGGGCTGAGGCTGAGGAAGAAGAGGAGGGGTTGGTTTCTCTGTCTCCAGTGGCAGAGGCAGAAGGAAGTCCACGTATAAGTGGATGCACCCAGTTCAAACCCATGTTGTTCAAGGGTCAACTGTATTTAGTGTTCGATATGACCCCAAAATAACTGGGAGTCAGTTTTAGTCTGTTTTCATACTGCTATAAAGAACTGCCTGAGACTGGGTAATTTATAAAGGAAAGGGGTTTAATTGACTCACAGTTCAGCATGGCTGGGGAGGCCTCAGGAAAGTTACAATCATGGCAGAAGGCAAAAGGGAAGCAAGGCATCTCCTTCACAAGGTGGCAGGAAAGAGAAATGCTGAGCAAAGTGAGAAGATCCCCTTATAAAACCATCAGATCTCATGAGAACTCACTATCACAATAACAGCATGAGGGAAACCTCCCCCCATGATTCAGTTACCTCCGCCTGGTCTCTCGCTTGACACGTGGGGATTATGGGGATTACAGTTCAATAGGAGATTTGGGTGGGGACATAAAGCTTAACCATATCAGAGTTAAAACTCAAAATAGGTTAAATAAAATTAGCTAATAAAAAGTAACATGCTATTGTTCAGGAAAGTTTCTTTTCTAGAAGGAATATGGTAAATCTTTATTAAATAGTCACTGATCAACATATATTTCTTATAAAGCTTCATGCCAAAAGTAAGGGAACATTAGAATGCATGTTTTAATTCAAGTGTCTTTGCACAGGATTAAATGAATGACCTGCAAATATTAATCTGATGGGTGAACTTCGTTAAAGAATAAAACATAGACTGCCTTGATATGTAAATAACCAGCCATGTCATAAGATCAGCAGGCTTCAAATGTTTTTGACAATGACCCACTGGAAAAATATATTTTATGCAGTGATGCAACATTCACATTTATCTGTATGCAATTGAGATGTAAGTTTTACAATATTTACTACATAGGGTGCACTCTCATTTTCTCTGTGCAATTTGCTGTTTAAAAAAATCCTGGCTGGGCACAGTGGCTCATACCTAAAATTCCAGCACTTTAGGAGACTGAGGCAGGAGGATTGCTTGAAACCAGCAGCTCAAAACCAGCTTGGGCAACAAAGTGAGACCCTGTGTAGCTCTACAAAACTAAAAGGAAAAAAAAAAATAGCTGGGTGCACATCTATAGTCTTAGCCACTCAGGAGGCTGAGGCAGAAGGATCACTTGAGCCTAGGAGTTCAAGGCTGCAGTGAGCTGTGATTTGTGTTACTACACTCCAGGCTGGGCAACATAGTGAGGCCCTGTCTCAAAAAAAAAAAAAAAATCCTGGTCACAACCACTAAATTGACTTCATGAGTAGCAGCCCACAGTTTGAAAACCACTTGCTTAGACTGACGTTTCTCAAACTTCTTTGTGCATAGGAACAATCTGAGGATTTTATGACAGTGAAGATTCTGATTCAGGAGTCTGAGGTTTCCCTTCTGGCAAACTCCCCGGTGATGTCAATGCTGCTGTTTGGGAACCACACTGCGAGTAGCAAAGTCTTCCCTCACACAGGAGCCTGTGCTCTGGATTTGAGATGGGAGCAGGAGAAAATTAGAGTAATTTAGAACTCTGACAAGTGTCAGGAATTCACATATGGCTACTATGTCTCAATTATTTAATCTGTGTGTGTTCGATGTTTTAAAACATAGTTTCCCCGGGAAATGGCACATCTTGAACCTTACCTCTTCATTAACATGTTAGGCATTAAATTGATAGCTGCTAAAGGGGAAGAAGATGTCTGGAGGGAGAGTCTGGGTAGCGAGACTGGGAAGGTGACTCCCTCCCTAGCATGGGCCCTGGCCTTGCCACAAGTTGCCAGTATTTTGGAGGCTGATTCCCCAGGTGGGAGGGCAGAAATGATGTCCATGCAGCACTTTGACCCTGGTAAGCTTCATTCACCTACTGTTCCCACATGGTGTCGCTTTCACCAGCATCCGCAGGCAATTCAGGGACTCCTGATTCTCAGCAATTCTGAGAGGTGACAACTTATGTGCTGAATCCCCACTTCTCCTCTAGCCTGTTTCGTGGCTTCTCATCCTCTTCTATCTCTAGCATCACAACCACACTGGGGAGGAGAGCTGGATGGGAAAAATGATTAAATCAGAGGAAGAGTTGTATCTATAGTCATTTTTTGCTTTACAAATAGCTTTTGTGATGTATGCAGACAGAACAGTTTCCAAATTCAAGTTTTGTCGGGTTTTAAAAAAAAATGTAACCCATGGACGTTCTTGGCTGTGTTCGCCACCACCCCCTCACAGTAATGTAATGTGCTGGACCTGCCCCAACCCATCTTGGACATGACTGTAGACCATTTTACCCCAGGGCTCTGGAGATAATACACAGAATCTTACTAACTGCCATCATATCCTGTAATTGCAGGACCATGTAATGTGAAAGGAACACTTCTCCCATGTACCGACGGGGTCATTTATTTACAATTCTGTAAAACTCTCAGCCAAAACCAGTGGATCATATACACAACTACAGAGAGCCATATGCGGGTAATTTGCCTTCTGGAAAAGAAAAAGGTGCACAAATTGAATTATGCTCAGATTATTCAGAAAGGAAATAACAGCTGGAAAACATTTCAAAAAGTGATCCCTTCAAAAGAGCCTTTCAAGAATAGCCAAATACATGTTTCCTTCAGGGCTTATTCTACGTGGCTATTGACCACTGAGATCCAATACTACCAGCCAGATTGACACAGGCTTTGCATGTCAATATTCACACGAGGTGGGTTGAAGGTCTTTGGGTTGCTGAGATTATGTGTGTTCCAAATAAAGGAAGTTAGCCCCCAGGTATTTATGGGCTTTCCAGCTATGTAGGCACTTTTCTACCAAGGATGAAATCTGTGATCTGTGTAGAGAACTTTTCTCGCTGAGTCTTTGTTGAGTAATCAGCAACTTCATTAAATCTAAGCCTTCCTCTGCTAAGCCTGTGATTGCTGGACTCAAAGTTTCACCTTGATAGCTTATCTGTGGTCAGATGGTACTGGGAGCTGCTGCTATACTAACCTCACCCCACGCACACACACACTTATTTTGTAAAGAGGTACACAGACATCCCTCTGTCGGGCACTTCAGTTTCTTTCATGCCTTTTACTTGATTCCAGAAGTCCCCACTGAAGCCAAGAAATCTGAGTACTATTCTCAGGAGAAAGTTGCCCTGGGCTCCCTCGGGGACAAAGGGATGGTGTGAGGGATCCTGGGTGCACAGAAGGGGCCTAAGGAAACTTGTGGCAATTGACAATTGAAAATACTAATCCTCTCAATGTCTGCCTCAAGTCTGAAATTCTCACCACTCATTTCTCTGCTTAGGGACCATTCACTCAGGTTACAGCTTTCAGTTAGAAGAGCAGGTTCATCCATTAATCAGCAGGTACATGGAGAAGTTAGTCACTTGACTCTGTATTAAGGCCCAAACAAAGAAATTTTGAGGGAATATGTGAAATATAATGAGGAGGAAGACAGAATTAATCTCAGAGCTAAACTTGGGCATAGTTAGATTCCAGGGAAGAGGGTGGAGTTGGAAGACAAGCTGAAACAACCCAGGAGCTTTGTTGTCTCAAAAGCACCTTCTCCCATAATACAATGAATGGTCTCTCCACCACTATCATTGTGAACTTCAGGGTTTCTGAGTCACTTCCATTACTAGCTGGGTGACCCTCACGTCATACTAGGGAACATGGAGACGTGAATTCCACCTCACTTGGAACAGTTTGGATCAGGGCTGTGTCCAGGTAGGAGCTGTACCAGGGGCTTCCCCATTTCCCACTCCTTTCTGACTTCAAAGACAGGGTTCTTGCTTTCTCCCAGATGGAATCTGGAGGTTTTATTTGTAGGTAGTTGTGCTAATCTGTCTCCAATCCTTAGTCACAAACTACTTAAGTGTAAGAGTTAACTATCTTCATGGCTGCTGGAGACTTACAGCAGTACTTGGTGCCTATGAAGTGCTCAGAAAATGTTAGCAGAAAGCAAGCAGTTGCTAAAGATACAGCCACCAGTGGCCCTCAACTACTTCCATTCACTTAATTATTTAACAGATATGTATTGAATGCCCTCATCTACTATGGTCAGCACTGGCCCCTGTCGTTATGGTATTGTACATTTATTTATACATAGATTATAGTCTAGTGAATGAAGTCACAGATCTGTACTGGCACATACTGAAGCCCTATCTCCTTTTTATTTCTTTTTCCTTACAGAAATTTGCTGAACAATCTTTATTTTACAATTTGCAACTGGATTCTTCATCCTTGATACCCCCTATTCTGGCTTTTACCCCTTTTAAGGAAAAGCAAGTACCTATGCATACTGGCCAATAAGAGACGACCTCTAATAGGCTTCTCCTATTCCCTCCTCCATGCTCAGTATCTATGAGCATAGATATGTGGGTTTCACAACCTGCAAGTCCTGCCCAGCAAGTGGAATTTTCCTACTGAACCAAAATTGTGTTTTAGACTCAAAGCTGAGGGCAAAGGCATCCCCATGTTCTTTTTGTTTGTTTGTTTGTTTTTTGTTTTTTGAGATGGAGTCTTGCTCTGTCATTAGGCTGGAGTGCAGTGGCATGATCTTGGCTCACTGCAACCTCCGCCTCCAGGTTCAAGTGATTCCCCTGCCTTAGCCTCCTGAGCAGCTGGGACTACAGGCGTGAACAACCATGCACGGCTAAGTTTTTGTATTTTGGTAGAGACTGAGTTTCACCATCTTGGTCAGGATGGTATCGATCTACTGACCTTGTGATCCACCCGCTTCGGCCTCTCAAAGTGCTGGGATTACAGGCGTGAGATTACACTGCACCCAGCCAGCATCCCCATGTTCTTAAGTGAGCATCATCAAATTGTTTGAGAGCTGCCACCTCCCCCAAGGAGCTTAGTGAGCAGCTCCTGTTCAGAACTGTGCCTCTCCCACCTTTCCCCAGCTGTGGGAGAAGAGGACCGGGTTGAGGGAGATGTAGACAGCCTTACAGAAAATATGGTGTTCTTGATGACAAGTTTGTCCCTACTTAGAGTGTGGCTAGGAGACAGGTACCCATCCCTAAAGCCAAGTGAGAGGGGGCTCCAAAAGTTTACTCATAAGAACTTGGGGTGCTTCAAGAATGTAAGAGGGCAGCATGTTCTCCAGCTGGACGTGTGCCAGGTCTATGTTGTTTGCCCCTGAAGCAAGGCCTGCCACAAGCATTCTTGGGAGGATCTAAGAGTCTCCTCCTCACTAGACTGCCCCATGACCATGGGGAAGGAGGAAGGGGTGCTTGGCATGTGTGCCCTGAAGAGAGGGGATATACTTATTCATAGAGATAACGCTAGCTCCAATGAAGTCAGAGGCCTGGTGGGAGTAGCCTCTTTCACATGGCTTGAAGGGATTGTGGATGATTGCCCCTGAGAAGAAGGTGAGGCATCCATCTACTCCCTGATATGTGAAAATGAAGGAACACAGAGGGGAAAGGAGAGGCAGGGACTCAACGCCAGGGACCCTTCCTTACTCTGATGTAAGTGCAGCCAACAAAGCTGGCCCTTTCCTACCAGCCTCTTGCAATCCCTCTAAAAGCTTGAATTAGCAGAGGCAGGTAAGCAGGAGGTAGAGGAGTCTCAGAACCAGACCTTCACTTCCTTTCAAACAGCCAGCCCCCACTAGAGTTGGGAGCAGGGAAGAGCCTAGCTTTAAATCAAGTTCAAAGCTCAGGTTTTAATAATGAACAGGACTTGGTCTTAAATCTCAAAGGTGCCTAGAAAGTTAAAATTTGGGCAGGATTTCACGAAGGGAGCCACAATCAAAAAGGAGAGGGTGAAAAATTTATCAAAAGTTAAAAGCCAGTTTTGATGCCCAACTAATTTACACTGTTCAGTAAATCAGTTAGGGATGAGATGCATTTTTTTTTAAACTAGGACTTTCAAGTCCACGTTATAGTGACTTGGGGTTTTACTTCAATTACTTTTATCTTTACATGGAAGTGTATCTTTTCTTGTCTTTTAAGTTTGCATGGGTTCAATGCAAGTGCCCACAAAGCTGTGGATCTGAAATTTTAGACACTTTCTTTTGTCTTTTTGAGATATAGCATCCTATTGTCGTTACCACCATCCGTCAGAACTCTGAACTCCATTCTCAGAAGAAAAATGTCTCTGCTGTAAACATTCTGGTATTTCACAACTAATGAAATTCCTCAGGGAATACACGTGAGGAAATCCAGACATAGGCAAAAGATTTCTTTCAAATGCCAGGGGAGGGTGAAAAGTGAAAGATGTTCATGGCAAACCAAATGTTGGGGTCATTTGGTTTCAAAATGGGAGGGAGAAACACATGCATGTGTGGATTTGTTTGCAGATTCACAATTCTTTGACCTCGGGCCAATAATCAAATTATGCTGTTGTCATAGGGGATGTCCAAATATCTCCATAATTATTCTTGATTGAGATGACTCACTTAGGGGCAGTTGGAGAGAGGGGTGGGAGGGAAAAATGGAAAATGGTTGTTTTAGCCAGTTTTATCTAATTCTGATTTGTAAGCTTGGGGAGATCTGTTCCTAATAGCATTAAAACACTCTGTATGTATTTTATGATTTTGAAAATCTTTTAAGAATAAGTATTTAAAAGATGTCTTTTACCTGATCTCTCTAAAATAATCTCATGTGGTAAGGGATGGGGTGGTAATATAGGTAAAACAATATTGCATGTGTGTTGATAATTGTAAAAGCTGGGCCGTGGATGTTCAATATTGCTATGGTCTGAATATGTGTGTCCCTGAAAATTCATACATTGAAATTCTAACTCCCAAGATGATGGTATTAGGAGGTGAGGGTCTTTGGGGTGAGCAGTAATTAGGTCATGATGATGGAACCCTCATGAATGGAATCGGTGCCCTTATAAAAGAGATTCTAGAGAGCTGCCTTGCCCTTTCACCATGTAAGGACACAGAAAGAAGGTGCAATCTATAAACTAGAAAGCAGGCCTTCAACACCAGATGCTGAATCTTCTGGCACCTCGATCTTGGATTTCCCAGCCCCCATAAATACAAGAAATGCATTTCTGTTGTTTATAAGCTATCCAGTTTATAGTATTTTGTTGTAGCAGTCCCAATGGACTAAGACGATGATAGTATTTCCTACACTTTTGTATGAATGTAGAAATAAAAATATCTTTAATAAGTCTTTCAAAATTGCATGAGTTAAAAACAAACAATAAAACATGAATAAGTAAACAAAAAAGAAGAAATAGCAAAAAAAAAAAATTGCATGAATTTAGTAAGAAAAAATCACTTGCTTGTTATTGAATGAAAGTGCTATCTATTCTGAGGTAGAGGTCACAGACCAGTATCCACTTGGGTTGCAAACAACATTCCCTTGAGGGGAAGTTCTGAGCCACCTCCCTTTCTAAAACAATTTCCATTTTATAGAATGGGATCTGCGCTGGAGAAACCAGAGCCAGACACTTTGGATGAAATGAAATCAATCCTCTGTCTCTGTTTTTCACTCTTCATTTTCCTTTCTTACTCATGGGCCCAGTATTGGTGGAGGAAGCTGAAATCTCCAACCTTCACTGCCATTTCTGGGCAAGGTCTTTCCTCTGGAAATCGACAGTGGGTTAATCTTCCATTAATATTTATGTGGGGATTTGGCACAGTTGTTTCCTGACTCTCCCCATGGCCACAGGCAGAAAGCACTAGGATTAGGTTTGGGCCCTAATGAAAAGAATTGTTCAAGCTCCAACAAGCTAAAAATTTTAATGTGGAATTCTCTTCAGGACCCCTTCTATATTACGAGGCCCCATTAATATCAGCTTCTTCCCATTCTTTCTGGCCATCAATAAAAGGGACATGGGTGAAATGGGACTACTTCCCCTACCTCATTGGCCAACTCAGTAAATTCCACTAAAATGAATTAGAGAGTTTGAGTTTCATCAACAAACATAGTATCTACTGTGGGATAAGGGTATCTCTGTTATCAACAATTCTTCTTCTTTCTGGTAAAAAAAAAAAATGAATCTATCTTTTCTTTGGTGAATCCATTTGATAAGGTTGGGATATCCCACTTCCAAGATTTGGACATGTGTATGACTCAGGCCCATCTACATGGTATCTTTGATGCCAAGCAGTGCCTAGAACACAGTAGGTGAATAGTTATTATGTAAATGAATGAATGTGAATTTCAGTTGTTAGAGAAGTCTTGGCTACAGTGATTGATTCATTAGTGAGTATGTATCTCAGCAGTTCTCAAACTTTTTGATCTCAATCAACACTTTTTATACTTGTAAATACTATTAAAGACCCCAAAGAGCTACCTTTTATCACAGCAAGCCATCTTTTCCACCACAAAGACTGCTTTGCTTCGTGTTCTTGCTCCAAGGCAAGGTGCTGTCTTTCAGAGAATCACAAGTAGTTTCAGAATGTGGCACTTGCAACCTCAGAAGTCTCCAAAGTGAGTTGCCTGGAAGAATGCAAAGAATTAATAAGTGGCTGGGTGCAGTTACTCACACCTGTAATCCTAGCCCTTTGGGAGGCCGAGGAGGGTGGATAACCTAAGATCAGGATTTGAGACCAGCCTGGCCAACATGGCGAAACCCTGTCTCTACTTAAATATATATACATGTGTGTATATATATGTGTGTGTATATACGTATATATGTGTGTATATATGTATGCATATATGTATATATGTGTGTGTATATATGTATGTATATTATATATGTATATATACAAAAATTAGCCAGATGTGGTGGTACATACCTGTAGTCCCAGCTACTCAGGAGGTGAGGCAGAAGAATCGCTTGAACTCGGGAGGCGGAGGTTGCAGTGAGCCAAGATTGCACCACTGCACTCCAGCCTGGGTGACACAGTGAGACTCCATCTCAAAAAATGATAATAAGCAATTTAAAACTTCCTCGGCACCCCCAAAGAGCCACCTGATTTATTGTAGTTGTTGAATCTAATTAGAAGTGAGGGAAAAAGAAGGTAAGTCTACCAGCAGAACTGGCTAAAAAACAAAAACAAAAAACTTCAAGTTACAATTTCTGAGATAGACCTGGAAAGCCAGAAGTGGTGTAGGTGTGGCCTATGGCCCTTAAAGTTGGATCTCTGAGGCACAGACTGCTAATTGCCCCTAACTCTCTCCCTTAGTGTGTTTATTCCTGGTTTTCAGCTGGGTTCATGGCCACCCAAAATAAAGACTACATTTCCCAGCCTCCCTTGCAACTAGAGATGGTCATGTGACTAGGTATCAGTCACTGGATGTAAGCAAAAGTTATGTGTAACTTCTACAACATTCCCTTAAAGGAAGCCCTTCCTCCTTTCTACTGGCTGGAATTTGGATATGATGCTGAGAACTTAAGCAGCTGTTTTATACTAGGAAGTGGTTCATTCAGGATGGCAGGGTGGAGAGAATATGGAGCCAGGGTCCCTGACAATCATGGAGCCAGTACCCCAATCATTGACCCCTTTCTAAACAGTCTGGGGAGTCACATCCCACAAACCATAAATTCTCATCAGATGGGTTTTATTTAGCCCTGTATATCGTGTCTTACTTTCCAATCTGACGCTGGCATAACAAGGAAGAAAATAAAAATGTTTTACCTCAAAATATATTTCCTTGCCATACCTCGAAATTGCCCTGCAAAGCCTCTTGTGGGAAAAATTCGCATTCTATGGAGAATCCCCTCTCCCCTTTGTTTTTCTTCCTTCCTTCCCAGATCCAGGAGATAATCAACTAAGAGCCAGGCATCTTTTTAAGTCGAATAAGAAACAATTTACAACCTGTTCTCTCTGAAGTCTGCTGAGAGCTTCCTCTGCACAATAAAACCTGGTCTCCACAATCCTTTATCTTAACCTGAACATTCCTTTCTATCAGTACCAAGTCTTTAGACAAACTCAACCAACTGTCTGCCAGAAAATGTTTAAATTTACTTGTAGCATGGAATCCCCCGCTTTGAGTTGTCCCGACTTTCTGAACAAAACCAATGTATTTCTTTCCTGTTTTTTTTTTTTTTTTGAGACGGAGTCTTGCTGTTTTACCCAGGCTGGAGTGCAGTGGCACAATCTCAGCTCACTGCAAGCTCCGCCTCCTGGGTTCACGCCATTCTTCTGCCTCAGTCTCCCAAGTAGCTGTTGGGAGACTTCATCCTCTCGTCCTTTGCCACATAAGAGACCCCAGGGTTGGTGAGATACATTCTGAAAAGGTGAAGACTAGAGATATATTGCTTTTTTTGGGGTTATGGCATTGAGTAGCTTGGAGTGGCTATGTGCTCTCAGACTTGCTTTTTTTCTTGTCCAAAAACTCTAATCTTGGAAGAGGAGGCAGTGAAATGCTCACACTTACATGTTTGAATGCTTGCCCTTTGGAAATATGCTTTTCCTGTTGCCAGCATTTGTAAGAAGAGACTGATACTTGTCAGCACCGCCAGGGGCCTCTGGAGGGAACTGCACACACGCCTGGTAAGAGAAGAAAGGTTAAAAAAAAAGGCTGGGCACGGTGGTTCACGCCTGTAATCTCACCACTTTGGTAGGCCAAGGCGGGCTGATCACCTGAGGTCAGGAGTACAAGACCAGCCTGGCCAACATGGTGAAACCCCATCTCTACTAAAACTACAAAAAAAAAAAAAAATCACCTGGATAGACTGTTTAAAACAGATTGCTGGCTCCACCCCCAGCATGTGAGATTCAGTAGATCTGGGGGTAGAACTGAACATTTGCCTTTCTAACAAGTTCTATGAACCACACATTGAGAACCTCTGTATTAGACTTGAAATATAAATAATATAAAAAAAAAATCACCTGGATAGACTGTTTAAAACAGATTGCTGGCTCCACCCCCAGCATGTGAGATTCAGTAGATCTGGGGGTAGAACTGGAACATTTGCCTTTCTAACAAGTTCTATGAACCACACATTGAGAACCTCTGTATTAGACTTGAAATATAAATAATATGTAGGAGCCTCCCTTCCATAGTCATCTTCTCTTTGACCAGGGGGAAAGTGTAACCTGACAATAAAAACATGTGCCAATGTGCTCATCCAGAAATAGAATTGAGAAAGAGAAGGGAGATGAAGAGGGAAAGAACGCTGCAGAATGCATCTCATTTTAAAAGCAGTGACAGTGGGAGGAAAACAGTTCTTGCCAGGGCGCACAGGCAGGCCTGGGGAAGGCAAGGCATGAAGTTGGAGGGAAAGGAGGAGTTTGGGGAAAGAAGCTAAGGTTTTGCTGTGCTGTTGTGAAAGAGGTGGGTGGAAAAGTGTAAAATCAATTTTTTTTTAATGGCATGGTTCAACGAGTCTCCGTCCTAGTATTTGAGAACTGAGTTATTTGTGAAACCATGTTTTGGCAGAAACAAACACAAATCCTCTCTGTAAAATGTACCACTTGAAAAATTAGCACATGCATCAAGACTTTATAAGCATCAAACTACTTAAGTCAATTAAGTAACTAAGTAAAATATATTATTATATTCAGATCTTATGTGTAGGCAGATAGTCTTCATTCTATAGCTCTGTAATTTGCTGGTGGGACAAAGATTATTGGAGGATTCTCTCAAACTTTTCAAAAAATATTTCAGGGGAAAGAAAACAAATTTGAATCTTTCCAAATTTATATTAGCATCTCACCAGTTCAGGCAGTATGCACAGTGCTGCTGAATATTTTCTTTTTCTAAACATAGAATTCCTGCCAGGATTATATTTTGTTTAGTTTTCATCACCTTCATATCTTGTGCTTTTTTAAGATGAGGAATATTTGACAGATTTACTCAAAAATGTTGGTCACATTAAACCAATAATTTGAAATTCTTGTTTCTTTGCTAGGAGAAATCATGTGAACTTCTACATTCATCTTATGTCAAAAGGGGTTCCCATTTCCAGGTGTATTTTGGACTAAATATTCACAAAAAAACATTATTTTAATGAAGCTTAACATGATTAAAATTTTTAAAACATATTTTTAGATGCACGGTTGACTTGATGGAAAACTAAGGGGATTATTTGGAGGTCAGAAATGCGTGTAATCCCAGCTACTCGGGAGGCCGAGGCAGGAGAATTGTTTGAACCTGTGAGGCAGAGGTTACAGTGAGCTGAAATCATGCCACTGCCCTCCAGTCTGGGCAACAGAGTGAGACTGAATCTCAAAAAAAAAAAAAAAGAAAAAAAAAGAAGAAAAAGAAATGACAAATCCAAAGAGGCCAGTAGGAACTTGAGTTGGTACTTACCACCGGATGTCTGCTAGTCCCTTGTTACTTGGTGCCTCCATTTAAATAGACGCGTACATGTGTCTTTGTCCATGTGAATGTACATGTGGACTGGAAAGAAAGCTTGGGACAAAACAGGGATGTTATGAGTTGAATTGTGTTTCCCAAAATTCATATGTTGAAATTCCAGCCTACAGTACCTCCGAATATGACCTTATTTGGAAATGGGGTTATTAAATATGTAATGAGTTAATTTAAATGGAGGTCATTTAGGGTGGACTCTAATGTATGTAATGTAATGACTGGTGTCCTTATGAAAAGGGGAAAATACAGACACAGAATGTGAGGATGAAGGCGGAGTTTGGGGTGATGCCATCACACCAGTGAATACTAGAGATGGCCTGCAAACCTCCAGAAGCCAGGGGAGAGCGTGGGACATCCCTCGGAAGGAACCAACTCTGTCAACGCCTTGATTTTGAACTTCAAGCCTCCAGAACTGTGACATAATAAGTTTCTGCTGTTTAAGCAACCTAATTTGTGGTACTGTGTTATCCCAACCCTAGGAACCAATACAAGGGAGGAAACTGGATTTGAGCCTTAATTCAAAGTCTGGATACTCAAAGTACAACATGCTTGATGGGTGAGTAGGGGTGGAAACATCCACAGGGGAGCCAGTGAATCCACAAGCATCACCAGCCTGATTTCAACAACTTCTGTGACCTCAAATGGTCTGCAATGAAAAGTTCGTTTCAAATAATCCCAGGCTGATAGTGTTCCCAGGCACCTGGCTGAAGCAAACACAAATCACTCTGGATGCACATACTTTAAACTCAGTCCTCCAAGAAAAGTCTCACAGACACACTTCCAAGAAACATGAGTCCCTCATCAAAAATCATTAAACACGGGGGAAGAAAAGGAGTAAGAGTTTATGGAAGCAATAAAGTGCTGAAATGAACTGCAAAGAATGCATATATGGAATTACTGGATACACCATCAACAAGAAGTATGTTTAATATGATTTAAGCAAAAAAGGCATTGAAAAAATGCAAGGAACATGGAACTATCAAATTTGATCAGACAGATTTGGAAGAGGACCAAAAACACTTCTATAAATGAAAACTATAATTATTATTTTAAAATGAAGTGGATGGTTTAAACAGCAGGTAAGATACAGTAGAACTGGCGAACTGGAAAATGGATTTGAAGAAAAGCAAATTGAAGACCATGAGGCAAAGATGAAAAATATGAAGGAGGAGACATATGGAACAATATGACAAGGATGAATATATAACTAATTGGGATTCTAGATGGAAGCATTAGAAAGTGACAGAGCATGTCTGGGTGTGGTGGCTCACACCTATAATCCCAGCACTTTGGGAGGCTGAGGTGGGAGGATTACTCGAGCCCAGGAGCTTGAGACAAGCCTAGGCAACATAGAACACATCTCTAAAAAAATTATCCAGGTGTGGTACTGTACTCCTGTAGTACCAGTTACTTTGGGAGACCAAAGCAGGAGGATGTATGGAGCCCAAGAGGTCAAGGCTGCAGTAAGCCATGATTGTACCACTGCACTCCAGCCTGGGCAACAGAGCAAGACCTTGTCTCAAAACAAAAAACAAAACAAACAGAAAAAGAAAAAAGAAGGTGACAGGGTAATAGAGAATGGCAGAGAATTTTCCTGAATTATTGAAAGACAACATTTCAGATTCAAAAAGGAAACAAAATGCAATTAAATAGAAAGGAGACACACTCATACATACACTGTAGTAAAATTGAAGAACACCAGGAAATCTAAAGATTAGATTTCCTAATCTAATCATGCTCTGTCACTTTCTAATGCTTCCATCTAGAATCCCAATTAGTTATATATTCACAAGTATAGGAAAGAATAGACAAAACTATCATGATTTGCACAATACATAATAATCTATATTTAACAAACCAAGAGATCATAACAAGACACGTAAGAGATTGCAATAAAGTGACCAGAGACAAGCATCCATAGTGTTGCCTTGTACCAGCCATAAGCAATGAGAAAATTATTTTTAAAATATTATATGTACCATAGCAACAAACAATAGAAAGGATCCAGGAATAAACCTAACAAGAAAGGTATGTGACCTTTTTGTAGAAACTATAAACCTTTCGCAACAAATATTTAAAAACAAGCTAGACAAATGGCAATCAGTACCATGTTCTTTGATAGAAAGATTAAATGTTGTAAAGTTTTCTATTTCCCCAAAATTGATATATATGTTCAAAACAACCCCAAACAACATTTCAACAGGATTTTCTGGGAACTTGACACTCTCATTCCAAAATTCCTAACAGCACGAATTAGTCATGCCAATTTTGAAAACAAAACAAAAAAGAAAGATTTGCTCTAACAAATATTAAAATATAAAAATATTATAAAGCCACCATAATTAAAAGGGTGTAATATTTTTATACCAGGAAGTAAACAAATAGAAAAGTCACAGATAGAATTAGGAATCAGGGGCCGGGCATGGTGGCTCAAACCTGTAATCCCAGCACTTTGGGAGGCTGAGGCAGGAGGCTCACTTGAGGTCAGGAGTTCAAGACCAGCCTGGCCAACATGGTGAAACCCTGTCTCTACTGAAAATACAAACACTAGCTGGGCATTGTGGTGGGAGCCTGTAATCCCAGCTACTCAAGAGGCTGAGGTAGGAGAATCGCTTGAACCTGGGAGGCAGAGGTTGGGGTGAGCCAAGATCACACCACTCTGCATGCACTCCAGCCTGGGTAACAGAGCAAGACTCCATTTCAAAAAAAAAAAAAAAAGGCCGGGTGCCATGGCTCACACCTGTAATCCCAGCACTTTGGGAGGCCGAGGCGGGCAGATCATGAGGTCAGGAGATCGAGACCATCCTGGCTAATGCGGTGAAACCCCGTCTCTACTAAAAATACAAAAAATTAGCCAGGCATGGTGGCGGGCACCTGTAGTCCCAGCTACTCGGGAGGCTGAGGCAGGAGAATGGCATGAACCTGAGAGGTGGAGCTTACAGTGAGCCAAGACTAGGCCACTGCATTCCAGCCTGGGCGACACAGCGAGACTCCGTCTCAAAAAAACAAAAAAGGAATCAGAAATGGACCTATGTGTGTTTCTTTGGTAGATAATAAAACTGGCACTTCTAATCATTGGCTAGATCATTAATAAAAGTTGTTCGAATATAGGCTTTCCATTTGGAAAACTAAGTTCAGTCCTTACTTCACACCACTAACATGGGTTAAATCCAATTAGATTAAATATAAACACAAAAACTCAAAAGTATTAAAAGAAAATGTTGTATAACAGCCTATGTAGAATAATCTTGGTCTATGTGAAAGATTTTTAATCAACCCATAAAACATTAAAAGCCATAAAGAAAAAGATTTAAATTTGACTACCTCAAAATGTAATACTTTTATTTAAATAAAAGAATTCATATATAACAATAAGGAAAAAACTATGTTACAGAAAGAAGGGCATAGTAGGCAAATCAGGACAGGATTAATGGATAAACACAAGAAGAGAAACTTAGACTCTAAGAATCAGAGAAATGTAATTTGTTAAATTGAGATAATTTCACCCAAAATTTAGTTTAAAAGTTTAAACTAAACTTTTAGTTTGAAGTTTAAAAGTAATAATAATAAGAGTTGACAAAGGCAATGGGAAGAGTGGATGTTGGTGCTGGGCACATACACTCTGGAAGTACAATTTGACTCTATTCATATTTTTAATGTATATGCTCTACTACCTGGCAATTTCATGTCTAGTATCTATCTTTAAGAGTCTTGTGTATACTATGAGGCATGCACAAAGATGTTCAATGCAGCATTGTTTATAATAGCAAAAAAAAAAAAAACCTGGAAACAAAGCAAATGTTCATTAATAGGAAATCAGTTGTATAAACGGTGATGTATTCATTCTATAAAATACTTTTTAAAATAATAAAGCTGATCATTATGTTCTGACATGGAAAGAGCTCTAAATCATAGTTTTAAATGGGGTTGCAAGGAGAGAAAGCAATTTGAAGATTTTGTATTATTTATGTAAAGATACTGATAATACAATAACATATATTTTCAAGATAGGAAAGCAAGTGCATAGAAAAAGATCTAGACAGATATCATTACTTCTGGGGAGTGTAATTGGATAGTGTGGAGGAGGGGAGTGTTGGGGAAGTGGGTGAAATGGCTTTATTCTTATCCGTAATTTTGTATTCATATAAGGAAAACTAATGTGAAATTTATTTTTAATTGCAAGCAAAATATGAAGACTATTTTTTACAGAAAAGCTTACTTAGATTCCTTCTTTTCTGCAACAATTCAATGTCCAATAGAATCTATTCCAATCATGAGCTTCCTTGGTCCCTTACAAAGTGTCCAGTTTACCAAGTTTCTACTTACATACATCTTTTCTCATCTTTATGTGCTATGTAAAGCTAAATAAATCTGCTCCTTGTAAGGTGCTAAGAGTGGCAGTAAATCCAAAATTAATATAGAGCAGTGGTCTTTATTTATAGGTGTAATATTATTCTGTCTCTATTTGTCCACCTTCAACTCTACATTTCTGAGGGCTGTAAGCTTTGGAACCAGAGAGAACTCTGTTAATTTCGCGATTTTGGAGCCCTGATAAATTACCTAATGTCTGTAAGTTTCAGGTTCTGCATTTCTGAAAATCAGGAAGGCTCCTACTTCAAAGGCTTGGTATACTAGATGAGACATTAAAAGCGAAAATATTTAATATACTGCCTGATCAGCAACGTCCGTTCAAAAGTCAAGCATGCCACTTAGCTGTGTGAACTTGTGGAAAGTGAATTCACCTCTCTGAGTCTCAGTCTCCTCAACCGTGGAATAAGAATAATAACATTTTATTGATACAGGTTCCTCTAAGTCACAAATGTAAAACACAGCAAACTCAATACGCAGACCATATGGTCATATCAATCTTTGCTTCCCTTCCTTTCTCCCTCTTCCCCTCTAGCGTCTCCTGCAGTTCCAAGCTGACACGGCAGATGGTGCAGTTGAATCGCCCAGGGAGCCTCAGCACAGCGGCCTCAGTCACCTCTCCACGAGGCAGCTGCCGCAAGCTGCATTAACTGGGACAAACCTATCTTCCTTCTAGAATGTGAGTCAGATGTGGCAGTGGCCCTGCAGGCGGCAGCAATGGCAGTGTCACAATGCAGACTGAGATTTCGCTTCAACGCCGAACCGCTCGGGGGCTCTCATGGATGCAAAGTGTGTCGTTTCCTTGTCGAAGGACAGTGAAGGCAGGTGTTTGCTGCTCTCCTGCAGGCTCTTGGGCATGCTTCAGAGGTACTTCTTTAGGGACCAAGCTCTCATCAAATTAATATTCTGTCCGTAAGGCAGATTTTGTTAATTACCTCGGTTTAATGAAGTTTTTCTTTTGGAAACAGAATGTGTTGATTCTCCATTTTTTGGTCCGCTTGAGTGAAGGAAAGTTGATGTTCTAGGCTGGATACAAGACTGAAATAGGGCCGGGCGCGGTGGCTCAAGCCTGTAATCCCAGCACTTTGGGAGGCCGAGACGGGCGGATCACGAGGTCAGGAGATCGAGACCATCCTGGCTAACATGGTGAAATCCCGTCTCTACTAAAAAATACAAAAAAAACTAGCCGGGCGACGTGGCGGGCGCCTGTAGTCCCAGCTGCTTGGGAGGCTGAGGCAGGAGAATGGCGTAAACCCAGGAGGCGGAGCTTGCAGTGAGCTGAGATCCGGCCACTGCACTCCAGCCTGGGCGGCAGAGCGAGACTCCGTCTCAAAAAAAAAAAAAAAAAGACTGAAATAGGATATTCAGAGGCAGCTTCTTACAGACGACCACCTTTCCGTAACAGCCATTAGAATTATATGAGCTTTAGTCCTGCACCTAACTTTCCAGGGTTTCCTCCTCCAAGAAGCGGGGTTAGCACTGGACCAACGACAAACAAGTGAAGGGCTTGGGTCAGGATACCTATGTTACAGCTGCAGAATGTCAAGCACAGGAGCAGTCACTACAGCTTGCCAGGGCAGAGCCCACAGAAGTAATATTCCAAAACAACACATTTCCATATTATTCCAGCGCAGCAGAATGGCTGGGGGCTGCAAGTTGCATTTGAATAGCATTTCTCAACCTTATCAGAGCTAATGGCCCGCTTTCATAACAAATAGTGTGTAAATCTCCCCTCTAGTATCCCACAATGAGATGCACAGATACTACAACTTGTCTATGCACATATTTAATCCCTGTAATGTCCTTGCAGTAATATAAAGAATAAATGAAAGCAAAGTCATTATAATGAATATGTATTTCCATGTGTGAATATGCAGACACAACTATGCTGGAAGGCACAAGTAGCCCGATGCTTATGTCTGTTCATAGCATCATCCTAAATATCACGGCCACAAATCCAAATTAAGTATTGGTGACTCAGGTACCATGCGCTGCATTGAATGACTCAGTAAAATTTCAATGAAATGTAAGTATAATCTTTCTTTACTTTACATATAATTATTATAGATACATGCCATAAAAATAAGTTGCATTTATATGCAAAACAGAGGTAGGTTCTAGGCTCCCTAATAGTTGTAATAGCTACCCTTCCTACACACACAGACGTACACGCTTCCTAAAAAAACCCTGGAAGCAAGTATGGCCGCTCTTGAAAATCACTGGTATGGAGGGCCAGATAGGGCCACGGGGCGTGAAGAGGACCGGTAGCTGCCTTCCAGAACTCTTAGGTTCTCCAGGTGATTACCCAAGACCTTTTCAACTGCCAAAATCAAGACCTTGTTAGTGTAATTATGTAACTAATGCCAAATTTGATAACCATAGAGTAAAGACCTATCGCTAGGGTGACTCTGCCCTAGATTCCTGTGTGGTGATGCAGCTATTGTGTCAGACCTGGGATAGAACAATACTGTAACACACCAAAACCAGCCTGGGAAATGCAGGCACAAAAGGACACCTGGTTCATTTCCTAAGGCACCCTCCACTCCACCACACTCCATCTGGACAGGCTCCGGAGGAAAGGCCTGGATGCAAGATCCTAGCAGACCCTCATGCCACAGGGCCATCCCAGCTCTCTTGCAGCCACTGGGATTGTTTGGTGATCAGGGGTGTCGATGGACCACTGGTTTAGGCTCTAGTTAATTGAATGTTCTGGTTACATGACAGTTAATTCACAGTCCTCTTTGCTTTGATCATTATAAAAGTTTCCTAAATTCACGTGTTCACCCTTCACCAAACAACGTTTGCTTAGTTGGAAAGATTCCTTTTTCTTTCCTCTATTTTACAAATTCCTATAATAGTGTTATAATACTCTGATATTAATAGCAATGCATTTAGTAAACACACGGCTCTAGCTTCCTGGCTTAATGCATAGTACATACTAGAGAAGGGAGGTTTTGTTTTATGTTTAAGCATACTGTAAGGTTTCAAGCTTCTCTTTCTGAGCCATTAACACTACAAGGAATGAAAGTGTCTACATAGGCATCAAATATTGTGTTTAACGTGGAATCTCTTTTTTTTTTTTTTTTTTTTTGAGGTGGAGTCTTGCTCTGTCGCCCAGGCTGGAGTGAAGTGGCGCGATCTTGGCTCACTGCAAGCTCCGCCTCCCAGGTTCACACCTTTCTCCTGCCTCAGCCTCCTGAGTAGCTGGGACTACAGGCACCTGCCACCACGCCTGGCTAATTTTTTGTATTTTTAGTAGAGACGGGGTTTCACCGTGTTAACCAGGGTGGTCTCAGTCTTCTGACCTTGTGATCCACCTGCCTCGGCCTCCCAAAGTGCTCGGATTACAGGTGTGAGCCACCGCACCTGGCTTGTTTAATGTGGATTCTAATCTCAGGAAATCTCCTGAGAGAGTAATTGATTTTTTGGTTTCAGTCATTATGAATTTTTCTACTAAGTGTGTTGTGTGCTGTTTTAGTTGAGAGGTTTCAGAGAAGCAGATGCAAAGATGGAATTCAATGCATTCTGTTAGAGAAAAGGACTGAGGAAAAATGAAGAAGGAGCCAGGAGAGTCGAGAGCTGTCAGGCCATTCAGGTGTAACCCCAAGTACTTGTCAGTGTAATTATGTAGCCAATCCAATAGTGACTAAATCTATAAAAATGAGTGCACTGAAAATGAATCCTGTGTCTATGAGCACTAAATTGAATACATTGAAGAGACTTGGTAAAAAACAAGTAGTCACTGGCCAGGTGCAGTGGCTCAGGCCTGTAATCCCAGCACTTTGGGAGGCTGAGGTGGGCAGATCACTTGAGGTCAGGAGTTCAAGACCAGCCTGGCCAACATGGCAAAACCCCATCTCTACTAAAAATACAAAAATTAGTTGGACGTGGTGGCACACGCCGGTAGCCCCAGCTACTTGGGAGGCTGAGGCAGGACAATCACTTGAACCAGGGAGACGGAGGTTGCAGTGAGCCAAGATTGTACCACTGCACTCCAGCCTGGGGCACAGAGCAAGACTCTGCCTCAAAAAAAAAAAAAAAAGTAGTCACTAAAACATTTTTTTTAATTAAATCAGAGATGGCCAAGATTACTGTGAAAGTTTGGGGGAAGCGCTTAAAATTTAGTGTAATTCTACACTTTTATTCTGTTGCAGTGTCTCTGCAGTTTAAAGAAACTAAAACTGGAAATCGTTGTCAATGGATTAAGGATGTGATTTGCGCAAAACAGATGATGAAAAGCTCTAATCAGTAGATCATATGCAAAGAAAAAAGGTGATAGGCTTATATTTTAAGATTGGTTGAATATACACTTCTATGCTTTAAGGTAAATGAAAATATTTGCTTTTTAAAAAGCCTGTGTTTGATGGACTTTCTCAATTAACCAACCAACCACTCCTACCCATAAGGGGCTTCTTTTTTATTTTTTAAACACAGTACAACTGCATTTACCACTAATGTTTACATGTGTGACAATAATGGAAAAAAACAAGAGGTTCCTGGGATGAAAGGAGTATGTAAAGGTCAGTTCAGGGTTGGAGTTAGGTCTTTTCATTCAGTAATTTATTCAGAAGAGTTTTAGAACCTTGCCAAAATTATAGATGGCCTGCTTTGATTTCACATTTATGTTTGGCAAGACTAGATACACACACACACACACATTTATTATGTGGCAGAAATTTCTGGACCCCAAGTGATAGAGGTCAGCCAAAGGGGTTTTCTCCTGTCCCCTATATTCTCTACCAAAGACTTGCTAGGAAATATTCAGCTATCGCCTACATTACATTTCAACTGTCTGCTAAGGAAGAACTAGTTGTAAATTTTGATTCATCCAGGCCCACCTCCAACCCCGGGCAATTTCTTTTGGCTAATTCATGCATGCAGAGAGAACACGAGGATTTTGCCTCAAACTCTTCACTAAACTTTATGGGTGCACCCCAGTGACTGCTCCACATACGGGCAACGTCTGGCCCTTTTTAAAATCCCTCCTGGAACTTAAATTATCGACTATTGTAATATCATAATTCTCTTTCTTCATTTGATACAGGATAACGCAAACAGGAAATCAGCAAGCAAGCATAATTTCTGGACATGATAGAGTCCCACCGAGACTTGGCAAACAGGCTGTGCCTTTTCCTCTTGTTGCACGGTGTTACAACACCTCTTCTACAGATGTGGCCCCCCCAGCTGTGAACTCCTTGAAGACAAGGACTAGAACAGCACCTGGCACAGTCCGGGTTGTATACAGGTGGCTCAGTTGAATGAATGCACTGCTTTTGTCCAAAAATACACTCATCACCATGCAGAACAGACTCGAAATATAACGCGTTATCCCATACTTAACTAAACCCATGACTTATTCACGGTTGATGGCACCTCGTGCCATAGAGCAAGGCTGGAGAATGTCAGCCAAGAATGATGCTGTAAGCAACTAAAAGAGAGATGCCAAGACTTCAAAGGATAGGACGTTCCCATTTAAAAATGAGAAAGCCCAGAGCAAGGAGAGGATACGTATAAAAAGAATGTTATCCCTATAGGAGACATGGTCTAGAAAGCTCATGAAGCTCTTTGCTTGTAGGCAGACAGTGGTTCTCAGACTTTACGAAATATCAGAATCACCTGCAGCCTTGTTTCAACACATTCTTGGGCCCTTCTCCAGAAATTCCAGTTGCACAGGCCAGGGTGGATGCCAGAAAGCTGCATTTTTTTTTTTTTAACAAACTCCCAGGTGTTGCTGATGCTGCCATGGAAACATTATTTGAGAACACTATAGTAAGAGATGGGAAAGTCTAGAAACCAAGTTTCTTCTAAGATTTTAAATTAATTTTTAAAATGATATAAGTGAATTCTTTTAAAACTTTGTATCACAAACGTTCTCAAGTATGCACAAAAGTAAAAAGACTCATAAAAAACCCACACAGCACACATCACCCCACTTCAAAAATACCAATTTACCAGTCTTATATATCCCCCATCACCTATTTTTTTTTGCCAAAATAGTTTAAAACATATCCCAGCCATATCAATTAATCTATAAAGATTTCAACATTTATTTCTAACATTATCATTCTAACAGACAAGCACTCTTTTTAAATGTATTTACCTATTGAGGGAAGCTAGGATGTTTGCAATAAATTGTTTATAAGACTGTAAGAGCCAAGGAAGACCGGGCTGCATGAATCCCAGATTCTGACTGACCCAATGTTATTTCGACTCTTTTTATCTGGCAGTGACCACCCTCTGCTTGTAGGCCGTTGCTTAGCCTGCCACCACGCATACACACACACACACACACACACACACACAATCTTGTTAACCCTTCCCACCCATCTCCTCATATCCAAATACTGTTCTCAGTTGAAGACATATCCCTTCCTTCTAGAACCTTCCTCCAGCAGTAAACCACTTATCTCTCTGACACATAGCCCAGCCTTATGTCTCTCCTGACAGGGATCTGCAACTTTCTGCCTTCTGTTGCCCAGGGTACTGTCCCCGGGGGACGGCACATTCCTGGAAAGTGGCATGAGGAAAGGGTTCCAGACAAGCTCAGAACAGCCCACAGTCCTCTCTTCTCTGAAGGACATTACAGTCCCTCAGGGTTGGAGGCTGGAGGCTGGAGGTAGAATTTTCGTTTCCAAGAAATGACCCTGGATGCCAAATGATGATCCACAACCCTACAAGCTCGATCAGATTCCGAGCGTGGGGGGCACACGCTGTTGCCCTGTCTCACTGATGGCTTCCACCACAGTGCAAACCTGGGAAAACTATAGTTACAGCCAGCGTTTTGCCCAATCACCGCTCACTGAGGCTTTTCAGGGAAGAACTGGGTGGAAATTGGCTGGGCCTGTGGAGGAATCTGCAGGTGGGGGAGGGCAGCGGGTGACGGGGAGGTGGAAGCAGAAATGCTAAGAAAGCTAAATATTGTGGTTAAGTCGGAAATGTGGATTTCTGACGCTTTTAGGAGGAAGAGGATGTGGCTGAGTGTGGCACTGGGGCACGTGAATGCCCACGTGCAGAGGGGATGCTTGAAAATGAAATCACCCATAAAGCAAGGCATTATAAACGGGCTGTGAGTGTGGCCAGCACTGACTTTGGCAGTAGGGGTCTGGATTTGCTAAGCCTCACGGGTGAGTGAATGATGGGAGTTGGAGGCAAGGAGGTTACTAGAGATTCCTCAGTGGTCTGGGGGAGGTGTTTTCAAGCCAGCAAAACCAGCCTTGGTGAGACCTGACCTCTGAATAGGACAATATAAAAACCCACAAAGAGACTTTAGCCTAGTTCTCTTTTTAAATAAAGTCAGGTGAGCAGGGGCAGGGGGATTCCCATTAGAAAGTTTTGTAGTACTTTTCTAGTAGGTTATGAATTATGCTTTGGAACTACACAAAACAGTTTGAACACAGTGCTTCCTGCAGCTAGAGTTGCAGGCTGTCAGCCACGGCTTTGCTCACCTCCCCAGCTAAGCCACCTACCTTCCTATGGGGGAGACAAATCACCCGCTGTGGTCTTGTTGCCCTGCCTCACCCCTTGAGAACCTTCTTTCTTTTCTTTCCTTCTTTCTTTCTATTATGTACATTTAGTTCCCACAGGCTTCCTTTATCAATATTTCAATTGGTTGCTGCTGACCTATACTTGAATCCAAATATTTGCCCTATTCAGTATGAATTGTTCATTCAGCCAAATGCTTGATTATGTCTGTGCTCTTTTGAGCAAATTGAATGGGCTACTTGACTATGTAATGCCGATATAGCCTGGTCATTAGTAGTGTTTGTTAGAATTGACCAGATGCAACAAGGAAGGAAAGGGAGAGAAGAAGGAGGTTTGTGTTCAGTTTTCCTTCCAGAACAACCATGGTGAAGAAAATGAAATCATGCGCTTTCCAAGGCACAGTTCTAAACTGCCTTCCTTTTCTTCCAAATGGGCCCGTAGTCTAATAGGAATCAAATGGGTCAGGGTTCAAAGGAGATGGATGCTCCTGAAGGCTCGCAAGTTTATGTATTCATTGGGAAACTACCCCCGTAAAATGAATATGGTTTTTTAAAATGATGACCAGCCTTCTTATTTTTATTGTTTAGATCAAGACACAAGAAATAAAATAAAGCTAACTACAAGCCTTGCTCTTGGTTAATATTACTCCCTGCACTGATTGTGTGACATTTCTTCAGACAAATTAAATCTTTCACATAACTTTTTGATTACAACAGGATTCCCTGCTTTATTTCCCTGCTTCGATTACACAGATTGCAATGCCCCATTATATAAAAGAGGAGAAGAGATGGAGGGAAATGGGTATTTATTAAGGACTTACTATGTACCAGCCCTTGAACTCGGTAGGCACTTTCAACTTTGTGTCTCACTTATTTATGAAGAAAATTTTCACTTGCTTCTCAGTTCTGCCTCATTCAAGATTCCCCATGCCTCATAATCCTAAGTTCCTCTTCCCAGATATCCCTGCTCACCTCCCTGTAGGCAGAGGAGGGACCCTGCACACCTACCATGGTGTCACTTGGACCAGCTCTTGCTTCTGGCTGAGCAGCCTTAGAGTTTCTTAAACTGTCAACATTACTTGTTAGGATTATTTCTAAGATCAGAGGGTACAAGTCCCGTTTTGACTTTTCTCCAAGCTTATTTCCACTGAAGGTTCTCCTCCTTCCTTTCCAGGTCCTCTAAGGCTGTGCTCTCCTAGCCTAATCCACATATCAGCCCTCTCCGGAGACCTCCTGGATGGTCCTCACCGCCACGTCATTTGAAAGCACTCTTGGCCTTTGTTTCCTCCTAGAACACACATTGTCCTGCAAAGAGCATGTGCTTCAGGTAAAATTGTATTGGAATCAGCTCTGCTCCTCACACACTGTGCAGCGTTGGTAAATCCCTTAACCTCTTCGAGTCTTAGTTTCAACACACATAAAAATGGGCATAACAGTGCCCGCCTCACCAAGCTGCTGAGGGGACTAAAGAGGTAACGTGTCAAAGCACATAGGACAATGCTCAGTCCATAACTTGTGCTTATTAATATTAGTTTTCCTCCTAATATTAGTTATTCTGCTTTTTGGTGGTGAGAATTAGATAGATAGATAGATAGATAGATAGATAGATAGATAGATAGATAGATAGATAGATGATAGATAGATAGATCGCTCGCTCTATGGCCGGGCGTGGTGGCTCACGCCTGTAATCTCAGCACTTTGGGAGGCCAAGGTGGGTGGATCGCGAGGTCAGGAGATCGAGACCATCCTGATCAACATGGTGAAACCCCGTCTCTACAAAAATACAAAAAATTAGCCAAGTGTGGTGGTGTGCACCTGTAGTCCCAGCTAGTCTGGAGGCTGAGGCAGGGGAATTGCTTGAACCCAGGAGGCGGAGGTTGCAGTGAGCCAAGATCACACCACTCCAGCCAGGCAACAGAGGAAGACTCCGTATCAAAAAAAAAAAAAAATGCTGTATATAAATAGTATGAGAAACTTGCATTGCAGAGAAAAGCTAGCCATTGGTTTCGGCTCTGATTTGAAGGAGTAGAAGGAGGCTAGCATTTCTGAACAGGAGAAAGGCAAAGCTCTCAAGCTGGAGTTGCTAGCTCACCATGTTGCAGCCTAGCTTACTGTGACACAGAGTGTCAACTCTCCGTGCCTCAGTGTCCTCATCTTTTAAGAGTATAATGATATTATAATGCCAGGGGCCTTATAGAACTTTTTGGAGAATTAAGTTGAGAAAATATGTGTAAAGCTGTAGTTTAGTTCCTGGTCATAATGAGTGTCTAATGAATGTCAGATATTATTTTTATCCAGTGCTCAATATGTGTCATTGTTATAAATGTATCATTTCTCTTATATATATTTTTGAAATGTACATATTGTATTCATTTACCAATGAGAGATCAAAATAATTTCCTTTTAGTAGTGAGAAGACCATGTTGACATCTGGTGTTCTCTCTGTAGTCAAGAACACCATAGAGTAAAGGCAAGATATTGAAGCAGCCTGTAGATGAGACATTTAGGAAGAAGAGGTGGAGAGGAGAATGGGGTAGGGAGAGAAGAAGGAGAAGGTATCAAAGGAGTGCCCCGGAAATATATTTTCTAATATCTATCAACGATCAAACTGTTACTGCTTGAAGATCTTAGGAAGAAAAGGATTATACAAACAAAAAATAGGCCAGGCACAGTGGCTCATGCCTGCAATCCCAGCACTTTGGGAGGCTGAGACAGGCAGATAACTTGAGGCCAGGAGTTTGAGACCCGCCTGGCCAATATGTCAAATCCCCATCTCTACTAAAAAATACAAAAATCAGCGGGTTGTGGTGGTGTGGTACACACCTGTAATCCCAGTCACTAGGGAGGCTGAGGCACAAGAATCACTTGAACCCAGGAGGTGGAGGTTGCAGTGAGTTGAGATCACACCACTGCACTCCAGCCTGGGCACCAGAGCAAGACTCTGTCTCAAAAACTAAACTAAACTAAAAATAAAAATAAAATATTGCTCTAATAAGGCCATATAATATCTATATTATATAATTTTTATATAATAAATCACCCATAATTGTGATGACTGTAAGACCCATTACTTATAATGAGGTTAAAGAATCAATTCTAAAAATATTTGTCTAGCCCCTATTTTAGTTTTCTAAGGCTGCTAAAATGAAGAACCACAAACTGGGTGATTTAAAGACAGAAATGTATTATCTCACAGTTCTGGAGGCTACAAGTCCAAAATCGGGGCATTGCCAGGGCCATACTTCCTCTGAAGATGAAGAGACAGATCTGTGCTAAGCCTTGCTCCTTGCTTTGGGTGGCCTGCCAGCCATCTTTGCTGTGCCTTGGTTGGTAGATGCATCCCTCCAGTTCTTGCTGTGTGCCTTCACATTGTCTTCTCTCTCTCCATGCACATCTGTCTCTCTGTCCAAGTTTTCCCTTATTATAAGGACACTATCATATTGGATTAAGACTCACCTATTCCATATGACCTCATCTTAACTACTGTAACATTACATCTGCCGTGACCCTATTTCTGAGTAAGGTCACATTCTGAGGTACTGAGCTTAGGACTTAAACATATCTTTTTGGGGGAACACAAGTCAACTCATAATAGCACCTATTTTCCAATACTCTCCAAGCAAATTGCAATGTGGAATCATGTGGAAAACTTTGCTAATAATATAATATAATATAATATAATATAATAATATAATATAAATGTTTCTAATTTTAGGACTAAATCATTCTGATTTATTGATATTAGTGATGTTACAGCAGAAAGTTCTAAAGTTTAAAGAGGGAGTGCATAACTAGATTCTGCACAAATTCTTCTCTTTCAGTGTTAAAATCCCAAGGCCATATCTGAAAACTGTACCATTGGAATAAGGGAAAGGGGAGCAGGGTTTGCAGTGATGTGTCCATTGTGTGTAATACTGCATTTAATGGAGAGTGCAGTCCACATTGTGTGACCATTGTGTCATAAAAACAGGAAGGCTCACAAGCCAAGCCAGCTGGTGGGATTCTAACCTTTTGCAACCACACACACACACACACACACACACACACACACACACACACACACACTATAAATAGGAAAGGAGAAGGTCACTCTGCTTAGTGAGGTAGAGGAATTCAGCAACCAACACAAAAGAAACTTTCCCTGAGAAGATTTGCAGAGGAGGCTGGTGTTTCCCAGCTATTCAATCCCCGAACGTGTTTTCATGTTTTCAAGTCAAAAAATAAGGGTCTTGATCAGGAACACACAGGGGAGGAGTCACTTCAACAATGACCAAGCCTGGTGAATTTTGACCAAAGGCCAGAAAAATATTGGTTTTCATGTTGGCGTGATGGATTATTTGCTAAAACACTAACATTATATTAATTAAGGGAGATATTTTGCCTTGCTGATGAAGAAAAAAATTTTTTGTAAATCACATGCTTAGCTTTGACAATGATGAAGTTAAACATATGCAAATTATCTGAAGAAGTTGCAATGACTCGATGTAAAAAATACATCTGTTTCCCACTGCTGGTATTTTCTAAAAGGTCAGAGCTACTTCTACTTGATGTGTGCAGGATGAATATAATAATCTTTGCTCAGAAATGCATACAGTATTTTAATAGCATGCCTAATATCTACCAATTTTGAAATAGTTATCACTTAAAATATTATCACAGAAGCCATAAATATTAAATACTATATGAATTCACATAAAAATATAGGAACTGATGCATCTTAAGGCTCTTCTAAGGTATGGGATGCTTTCCCAAGCATTTAGCTTGCTTCAATACATGGTTATTATTACCATCCTTTCCTCACTCTGAAACTTGCAAGACACTGTTTATATCTTTGCCCTAGACATGTGTTATCTTATTTCATCCTTACATGTGGGTTTTATCGTCCCCTTGAACAAGGAGAAAACTAAGGCTGAGAACACTAAAGTAACACGATAATGGCAGAGGTGAGATTTTTAAAGTCGACCTGACACCAAGTCCCACACTCTTTCTGTTGAACCTCCATACTGCCTTGTTGGTTGCTTTTTGGTTTTGAAAGAAAAGAACAATCTGGTTTTATTTGTTTTTTACTCTATTTATCCCATCACTGGAAAGCCCTATCTTGCCTGAACCAGACCGAGGTTTAGAAATAAACATACTTCTGTCGGTCTTTCATATAAGGTATTTCTCTCTGCCTGTGTGTGTGTCCTTCTCTCAGCTTGTGCTCAATGATCGAACACCATTTTGGACCCAGAAAGACCTATCTGATTCATTCATGATTCACTGACACATGACCCGTGTGCTGTATCATTTTATACAGAACATAGACATTGCAGCTAGGATAGCATCACCTGGTGACGTAGACTGTCTTCTTTATATACAAATTGAGATTGAGCCAATGTAAACACACTTGACCCCCTGGATGTTACCAAAAAAAAGCAGCTCCACCCTCAAAATTCAAAGTATTGTGTTTCCCTGGCATACACTAGTGGCTTCTGGTCCTGCATTTGCCACTAACCGTGATTTTTGAGTAACTCCCTCGGGCCCCTCAGCCTCAGCTTTCTCACCGGGCACTTACTCTCTGAGTCTCACTTCACAGGATTGTTGTCTCAAATGAGAAAATGTGAGGGAAGAATTTTTTCAAGGTTAAATTCCCCAATGTGCTGTAGCTTTAAAAATGATGATGAATCCTGTGGTTTGAGCTCATCGATCTGGTGCTACCCTGGCCAAGGTGTTAGGTCAACCACCCACTTGCTCAGTCTGTGCACTTCAGGTTTTCTTGTTCCCCAGAAACCGTGACATGCGTGGTGCTCTTCAAAACTCATGTTAGAAAGTGTAGATAATAAATTATTCAGGGAACAAAGCCCGAGCTCATTGAAAAGCTATTGCTCTGTGGGTAAATACAACCCCACTGTGTATTAAACAAAAATTAAACCCCATTTTCTTTTTTATAGTGAAGTTGCCATCAATTCAAATCCCGAGAACAAGGCCCTGGACACAGTTAATAGTCCGCAGCCTGGCCAGCCCGGGCTTTGAAAGCAGGGAAGCCTTCCTGAAGTGCTGCTTGTACCCAATTATAACTCACTACTTACCATCTTCATAATTTAAATCTGTCCACCCCTTGGAGGGGGGCACATTTTTGCTAATCAAAGCCATGAATGCACCTTTTTCCTTTTGACAGCATTAAATTAAAGCTAAATGGTCGGTTTTGAATGAGTTACTGTGAAGAATAAAGGCATTAATGAGGTAATTTCATTATGGAGACTCATCCAGGCCTATGTGAAAATGAGGGAAGTAAGTGGAAAGGAAAGCTGCTGAGGAAATTAGGGTTCCTTCCACCCTAATTAATGTTTGGGGGCATTTAGTACAGGCACCAAATTAACTGCTCCAAAGAACTCTCATTGAAAAAAATACATTGTTGCCCTCCCTTGTAATTAGAAGACAGTACAAGGAGAACACTCTGGGAGTATAAAGCCAGCCTTTAACTTATTCGGCTGACGGCAGAAAACACACCATTATGCGGCTGGAGTTGAAGGAAGCACTAGGCAGACAATATAGGATTGTTTAGGTCCTTGGACTCCCTGAGCTGTAAACAGGTAGCCTCTGAATGAGGAATTATGAGACTCCTGGGAGGCCTGGCTTCCCAGCGAAACAGTCTTAAATGCATCTAAAAGGAAGAAAGAAAGGTGAATAGGCCCAGCGTGGTTCGCAAAAAGAATGCTCAATGCTTGTCTTAAGTGATTACATGATGTTGCGCCGGCCCCTCTCACTGAGTTATCTTTACACTGCTTTTGTCTCCTCTAATTGGAGCTGATGAGGTGCTAATTGGATGCCTTTTTAAAAAGCCCACTACTTTAATCATTGGAAAATCGAGGGAGGCTGAGGGAGTGGAGTTAATGAGACAGGGGGGAAGAAGAGAGAAAACTTGATATAGCTAGCTCGACAAAAGTGAAGCTGTGGTTTCTGTGTATCTAGAAAGGGTGAAAGGGAAGGTTTGAGGGGAGGAAAAGGGGAGCTCAAGATGTTTTATTTTAAAAATCTTTCTGCAGCATCTTCAAGGTCAGCTGGAATAAGAAGAATCTGGTTAGTCTGGCAGTTTCTGTTCTTTAATTCTCACACTGGGCCTGAATTCAGACTAAAGCCTTTATGGTCCAGCCCTCAACTCTCCTTCAAAATTGTAGGAAGAAATTGTGTGGAGTTGGGCGTGCCTCCCACTGACCCTTGTTCCTCTTCTCAGAATGCAAGTTTTTCTTGAACCCTTTGGATGGGTTTTGGCTGCTGCTTCTGGTGGCGGAGAGGACTCTTCATCTCAGACCTTCCTCTGTGTCACAGGTGGGGAGTGTAGCGTGGTGGTCATGTCTTCAAGGGTTATGAATTGGGGAAAAGAAAACAGAATTGACTTACCAACAGTGACTCTGAAGTTGGGTGTGTTCTGATTTAGGGTTGCTTGTTTGTTTTTCTTCTCCTTTATGCTTTTCTGTGCTTTCCAATCTCTAGAGTGAGCCTGTAGATCATCAACAAAATAAAATTTTGGCCAGGCGCAATGTCTCATGCCTATAATCCCAGCACTTTGGTGGGCTGCGGTGGGTGGATCACCTGAGGTCAGGAGTTCAACACCAGACCGGCAAACATGGCAAAAGCCCGTCTCTACTAAAAATACAAGAATTAGCCAAGCGTGGTGGTGCATGCCTATAATTCCAGCTACTTGGGAGGCTGAGGCATGAGAATCGCTTGAACCAGAGAGGCAGAGGTTGCAGTAGCGCAAGACAAGATCGTGCTACTGCCCTCCAGCCTGGGCGACAGAGCAAGACTCCGTCTCAAAAAAATAAAATAAAATTTTAATATCTTTATTCAAGATAACTTTGTTACTTTAAGTAGCAAAGAAATAGAATGGAGTGTGTGGCAGGGAGGAGAGGTATGATGTGGGAAAAGTGGACTTCTAGAAACATCCTCTCAGGGGCACTGAGCCTGGGTTGCCTGCTCTTGCTGTGTAGCAGGACCCGTGGAATGTCAGGACACCATGGAAATTCAGAGAGAAGCATCACACCTGAGGGTTACACAGTCTCTCACTCAATTCTCCATTCCCTGGCCTTGAGAGGATCGATAAAATATTTCCAGAGTATCTTGGAGGATTTATAAAATATACCACGGGATTTAGCACTTTATATATTACCTCATATTGTGTATAATCGCCACCACTTCTTGAAGGTTAATTTCCCCATACACTCGAACCTACTTTAGGGCAATGACCCTGCAGTTTGTCTTCCACTCTCACCTAAGTGCCCAAGCTTAAGTTACCTTTTCCACACTGTCCCCATGTAAAATCCAGCCACACGCTGTAGCACATCAGCCAAAGAAATATGAAATTGACATGACACAGTTGGCCTGTAAATACGAGCACGTGACATGAGCAAAACCTAGTGGGATCGAATTTTATCCTTGGGAAATGAGTTGACACCTGCCAAGTGGTGGGAACAGTGCCTGGCGCTCAGTTAGGGGTCGGTAATTTAAAGCTGACACAAGGTGACTGAGAGTGAGAGAGAGAAAACTGGGAAGCAGATAGTCTTAAAAGTCAGAAACGATTGTGCAAGGCAAGAGAGGCAGCATTTGGTTTTGAAAGCTGTAAATCGAGGGAAGAATTTTGTGTAGGGTGGATATGTAGAATGAACATGATGTATGTCATTCAGAGATTGAGAAGGCAGCAGGCCAGCATCTGAGCTCTGTCGCGGTCAGTGACACAGCACTCCCCACAGAGAAAAACTTAGGATCTTGGCACTAGAAGAAGCATTACAGGTGCTCTGGCCCCAGACCACTGTTCTGCAGATTAAGTGATGGGCTCAAAACCATCCAGGTCATGGAGTGTGGCCGAGTCGGCAGCAGATTCTAAGTCTTTGATCTACCAGGCCAGGCCAGTGCTGTTTTTCTTTCTCTTTCTTTTCTTTCTTTCTTTTTTTTTTTTTTTTGAAACAGACCCAAGCTGGAGTACAGTGGCACGATCTTGTCTCACTGCAACCTCCGCCTCCAGAGTTCAAGTGATTCTCCTGCCTCAGCCTCCTGAGTAGCTGGGATTACAGGCACCCGCCACCACACCTAGCTAATTTTTTATTTTTAGTAGAGATGGGATTTCACCATGTGGGCCAGGCTGGTCTCAAACTCCTGACCTCAAGTAATCCTCCCACCTCAGCCTCCCAAAGTGCTGAGATTACAGATGTGAGCCATGTGCCAGGCCTGTTTTTCCTAATAGCACACAGATTCACAGGATGAAGAACTTGCCAGCCTCCTCCCCTGAAGTGTCTGAGTATGTTAGATTAGTACAGGAGACCCCACTGTATAGATGTATGTGTGTGTGTGTATATATATATTTACACACATATACAGACACCTAGACATACACATCAGCCCCAAGTTCAACCTGATTCACTCAGTCACTCCTGCACTCATGCATTCAGCATCCAGGAAATCTTGGGATACCCACGAAGTACTATGTCCTGAGCTGAGTGCCAGGGATATGAAGGTCAGCAAAACCTAATACAGCCTGTCCTTGCGGAGCTTATTGTCCAGTGCATGGGACAGACATTGCATAAAGATTTACACAAGGATTGTGTTGATTCCTGATGCTATGTTCAATGTCGTGGAGCAGAAGCACCGAGTAGACGAATACGGTCCTATTTACCAGAGACTCCAGGTGACACTGAGGCAGGTGCTTTGAAAACCCTGAGCTACGGTCAGCAGGCAGCAGAACCTCCCCTCCAGCTGCTATGAAAGCAGCTTCTAATGAGTTAATGAGCAGCCTGAGGATGGAGGGCGACAGGGAAGGTAGGGGGAGGCGGAGGGGACACAGTAATCTGCAGAGCATTAGCAGATGCTTCAGCAGGAGGCTGGGGAAGCTATTTGCCAGTTGGCTGCAACTTCTGAAAGAGCAGGCAGAAGGGTCAATCAATGTGGCCTTCATCAGTTCAGTGACCATATTTTTAAATAATAACAATATTAAAAAAGAACACGTAATCTAACAGTTTTTTTGTTTTACAAATTAATTTGATAAAATAACTTGCACAAACACAAAAATTAAATTGAACTTAGTTATACAATTATTCAATTGGCACTATTGAAAAAAAATACTTTTATATGAGGTCTGGGGCACGTAGGAGCCAGAAATAAAGATCTCAGCATTTTAGCTCGATGGGGATTTGAAGACTGTAGTAGAGCCATACCCCTTAATGTAATAAGGAAGAAAGGAAGAACCAGAAAGATACGTGACTTTGTGATAGGTCATGCCAAGGGCAAGATTAGAGAATAGGGCACCTGGTTGATAATTTGGTGTACATTTTTTTTTTTAATAGAGGCAGTCTTTCGCTCTGTTACCCACGCTGGAGTGCAGTGGTGTGATCATAGCTCACTGCAGGCTCAAACAGCTGGACCCAAGCAGTCCTCCCACCTCAGCTTCCCAAGTAACTAGAACTACAAGTGCACACCACCATGCCAAGCTAAGTTTTAAATTTTTTGTAGAGACAGGGTCTAGCTATGTTGCCCAGGCTGGTTGCTCAGTGCACTTTTGAGTGCAGCATGCCACATACTTTGATCCATGTACTGGTCAGCAGCATCCTTACAATACACCCAATTAAATAAACAAAAAGCTCCTGGATATTGTTACTAATAAAAGAAATGCAATTTAATACTCAATAATATACCAATCTTCACCCAACTTGGAAAAGTTCAAAAAAGCAAGAAAACTGGCAAGATTACTGGGATTGCATTAACAGGACTCAGGAGGCAACTTGAAGAGGCTTCTACTAGAATGGTTTTGGCATTATCAAGGATAATTGGCACAGACTGAAATACATCAAATATGCTAAAATCCATGAGTTCAGAATGACGTCAAACAAATAGAAAAACAATGACGGCCAACAACAAGAAAAAAAACAAATGTTATTTTAGGAGGATGCCTGAGAACCACCTCTGTAGTTTAAAGCTAGTTTCTTTTTTTTTTTTTTTTAAGTAAAAGCATTTTCCTGCTTATATTGTAGATCAAAGTTAATAAATAGTTGATGAGAGGAAATTAATTTTTCTAGAAGCATCCCACTAATAAATGAAGAGGACATGATGGAATTAGAATGTCACCATTTTATCAAGCCTAATGAAATAACGAATCCTGCTCATAACCAGACACGATGCGCCTCCTAATGGAAGTTCACATTGCCCTCTGCCTACCAACTATTCTTGCCAAAAATTCCAACTGGATTGGTCAGCGCTTCTGATGGCTCAGCATTCTCACAAACCTGGCCTTTATCTGGGCCTCTGCGGTTCTCACTTGCTGTTTTGCAATAAACTCCTAACTGATCCTTCAGCATCTCACAGCCCTCCGGCCTCCCGACCTCAAATCACCGGAGTGATCCATGTAAAATGTGTGTCTTGTCTAAAGCTCCCTGCTGCTCTAACTGGTCAGGCTCTGCTGCGGGTTGAATTGTGCCCTCCCCAAGAGACACGTTCAAGTCCTAAGCCCTGGTACCTGTGAATTTGACCTCATTTGGAATAGGGTCTTTGCAGATATAATCAAGCTAAGATGAGATTATAATGGATTAGGGTGGACCTTAATCAGTGAGTGGTGTCCTTATAAAAAGGAAATTTAGACACAGAAACACGGAAGATGGCCACATGCAGACGGAGGCAGAAATTGGAGTGATGCATCCATAAGCAAGGAAATGATAGAGATTGCTAGCAAGCACCAGAAGTGAGGGGAGATACCTTTCCAGCTTATCTGCAGAGGATCCATCCCTCATACCCTATGTCAGCTCCACCAAGTCAATCACAGTTCCTCAAGGGAGCCAGGCTCTTGCATCCTTCTGACCTTTGTACATATTGCTCCCTTCGCCAATAATCAGTGTCATCCTCTCTGCTACTCAGATGTCCCCCGGTCTTCGAAATCTTACTTTTCCTCCTGGGCAGAATTAAAGCTTTTATGGGACCCCAAAGAACTTGTACCCACCTCTTCCCTTATGTTTTCTAAGCAGCATTTTAGTAGATTTCCACACCAGACATGAGCTCTGCCACAACAGGGAGAACATCTTATTCTTTCCACAATCCCAGTGCCCAGCAGAGTAATAATAACCTTAATATGAATTAAGATTAATAATAATATTGGTTAGATTTACATATTAACACTTAGGAAGAGAAGGTATTGTGTATTCATACATTTGTTCATCCCCCACTTCCTACTCCCTATCCCCATCCAACCTTCTGGTCACGTATGCTACTTACCTCTGGAGAGGCCGTAGAGCAGTGGTTAAAAGCATGACCTCTGGATCTAGAGTGGCCTTGAATCATATCTGCTTTTCAGGTTACCAGGTGCAAACCCCAGAGCTGGAAGCACAATTTGAGAATGCAGGTGAGCAACGCTGAATGGAATGGCAAGAGAACTCAGTGGTTTCTGTGTGATCTGTGATTCACCCACATACGAATCCAGTGACTGAAATTGACCTTTTGTCCACAGTGCTTTCTTCCAGATTCCAGCGGCCATGCTCCTGACTCCTCGATTTTTATCTTTTGCACCTTTTTTCACCTTCCTGCCCTTGACACCCGTTCAGTTCTTCTCAATCTTGCTGAACTGCATTCTACTTATTTTGGACCTAATTCAGCTTTGTTTGTTTTCGTTTGAGTTTTCAACAAGGTATTGACTAGGTCTATTAGCTTGGTGTTTTCTCAAAGCAATGTATGTGCATTTTAAAGTTTTTAGTATCCAGACCATTACTGAAGTGCTACAAAATTAAGACACCATTAGCAACCTCCCACTAACCCCACAATAGCTCTTGGAGAACTACCATTTGTTGTGGTTTTTGCCCTTGCTCTTTATAGTCTTGTTTTGAAAATTATGGTACAATACACATAACATAAAATTTACCATTAGTGACACTTAGTACATTCACAGTGTTGTGCAACCATCACCACTATCTAGTTTTGGGTTTTCATCACCTCTAAAGGAAACCCTGTACCCATTAGTCAGTCTCTCTCCATTCTCTCCTCCCCGCTGCCCCTGGCAGCCACCATCTGCATTCTGTCTCTATGGATTTGCCTATTTTGAATATTGCATATCAATGGAATCATGTAATATGTGGCCTAACATGTCTAACTTCTTTCACTTAACATGTTTTCAAGATTTATCCCTGTTGTAGCACATATCAGTACTTCATTCCTTTTATGGCTGAATAATATTCCATTATATGGACAGACCACATTTGTTTATCCTTTCATCAGTAAATGAACATTTGGGTTGTTTCTACCTTTTGTTTATTGTGAATAGTGCTGCTCTGAATATTTATATACAAGTTTTTCTTTGAACATCTGTTTTCAGTTCTTTCGGGTATATTCCCAGAAGTGGAAATGTTCTAAGTGAGTAACTATGTTTGCATTCCTGAGGAACAGCCAAACTGGTTTCCACAGTGACTGCTCCACTTTTTATTCCCACCAACAATGTGAAAAGGTCCCAATTTCTCCACATCCTCACCAACACTTGTTATTTTCCTTCTCAAAAAAATTATAACCATCCTAGTGGTTGTACCATGGAGTCTTTTTAAAGCATAGATATCATTCTAGAAGTGCTTCATCAAGTTCACGTATGCATGCAGCATTCAGAGATTTTGTAAAAGTATAGATTCTGCTGCAGCCAGTCTGCAGTGGGATATGAGATCTTCCCAGGGGTGGTGGTTCTGCTGGTCCACGAGATTTGTGGAGCAGCAGAGATCACATAGAAAGACGATAGCAGCCTTTGCTTGAAACCCTCTGGTCACTTCCCACTGCAGTTAGAATATACTTCAAACCCCTTTCCATGGTTAGCAGGTCCCTGTCAATCCTTCCAGCTTCCTTTGCCTCCATTCTCCCACTTCTGACCATACTCCCTTCGTTCTGGGCTTCTCTTCTGCTCCTTGAACATGCCATGGCTTTCCCACCACTGGGACATTACATTGTTGTCCCTCTGCCTAGGACTCTCTGACCCCCTGATCTTCACTGAGCTGCCTCTTTATCCCTCAAGCTTCAGCTCCAATGTCTTCCCCACCAAGAGGCTTCCCAGGGCCCTCTACCTAAACTGGGAAACAAGGTTTTCTGCCTACCAGTCACTCTCTATCTCACCTCTCTGGTTGTTGTTTATTTGCTTTTACGACACTTACCAATATCACAATTTGAAATTTTATTTTTAAAAGTTTGTCAATAATTTTATTGTCTGTCTCTCCCTTCTGGCCCATAAAACACTATGACACCAAGGCCTTGTTTTTCTCATTCATTGCTGTATCTCTAATACGAAAACAGTGCTAGGTGCTGTTCATCTAGGTGCACAATAAATGCTTATTCAATGAATGAATGAGTTGATTACAGTTTCAGCACTTCTTGCATGTCCCCATAGTTTTCAGATATGGCCATGTGTATCTAAAATGTCACCCAGAGAATATGATAAATTATTGTCAGAATTATAGACATGGAAGTCCTTCCTAAAGACTTCCAGACCATTGAAACACCATCAGACAAACTGCCGCAGTTTAACTCAGCCTACCAACCGGCTTCTTCGTTGTCTGCTTCCACATCCACTTTTCCCGCCGGGGTTTTTGTATCTGTTTACAATTACTCCAAGAAAGGAAAATACGATGTCCCCTTTCCCCATGCTGGTTCTGTTTTCCTTCGTAAGCACACAGAACTGTGTGAACATCTCAGATGAGCATCATAGAGCTTTTCTCATAAACCCATCTAATAAGCAGCAGATTTCCATGACTTCTTGTGTCTTCACTGTGTAAGGAGGTGTTTTCCATTTCCCTCGGTGGAGTCTTTATCTCATTTTCACTTTTTACCTTTGGGCTTGAACACTCTAAATTTGTTTGAGCCTCGTGGGGACTCTGCGCTGCCTCTCACTCATCTGTCTTATTTGGGTTTCAACTCACCAGAGCATTTTGAGCTTTATTCCATCAGACAGGTTTCCTTTTGTCTTTTCCACTTTTTGTTGACATTGGTTGTTTATTTCTTTATCATTAATATCGTTTCCTACATAATCATCCATAGATCCAAATAGGTCCCTTCAGCCTTTATACCTCTATTTCAGAGAATTTTAAGATGAGTCCCCTACAACTGTGAAAGCAGTCCTCCCCCCATTTAGTTTCAGATTTAAAGTGAATCATCTCTTTCCATTCCCTGTGGTCTAAATCTGATCAGTTTAGCATCACTTTCCTTCCTTACACCCTCAAATCTGTCCTCATGGAAGAATTAGCTCAAAAGGGCACGCACCTCATCAGATGCTGAAAACACACCACACTGGTCTTATTTTCCTGGGTAGGAAATCATAGTCAGTCTTTGACAAAATGTCTTTGCTTTTTATCCTTTTCTGCCTTAACCCAGAAGTTCAATCCTCTCTGCTTTCACTTATTTCTTGAGTTGGTGATTATGGGCAGCCACATGTTGGCCTTGGTGATAAATCGTTCTGGCTTCTCTTTCTTGTTGCTTGATATCCAGGAATGTACTGTACCAGATGAACGCCCAGCTGCTTGGACGTCACTCTCAGAGTTTATTGCACTTCCATGCTGGCTTCTCTGCATCCTTCAGTAGTCTATGAGCTCCTTCTGGCAGACACTGTATTTTATTGATCTTTATTTCTCCAGCAGCCAGCATAGTGCTCACCTCACAATGGATTCTTAGTAAAGATTTAGAGACTGCTGAATGAATATCCTGTGATCCCCTACCTTACAAGCCAAGAGACACAATACCCAGGCACACGAGACTCCTAATGAACATGGAAAGAGAACATACAGGTAAGTGTGCAATGTGGTTCAGTAAGTGTTCAAAGACAAGAAATAAATAAGAGTTCATAGAGTTTTAGAAGGCTTCATGGAGAATGTAAGACCTAAATTTGACCATTAAAAACAAGAGAAAGAGAGAAGCATTGAGGAAGTGACGAGGGCGCTTAAATTTTCCACTCTGTCCCTCTGAAGTTTTCTCATGGGAATGCCTTTGTTTTTCTTTTCCTCTTATCATAGCATCTCTGTCACTGGGTCGCCTGCAGTCTTCTCTTCCACCTTTACCAACCTGGTCTAAAAATCCTCTTATAGTGCGCCTCTGTGCAACCCTATCTTATTTTTTGGCCCAGCATGGAGTATCAAGGGCTCTGATGGACAATGCGAGTTTTGTCCTTCCAAAACTCTCTTGGGCCACTCTCCCAGCCTAGTGTACTAACTGAGGCCACCCCTCAGGAAAACCAGGTTGTGGGGTAATTAGGTCATAGGAAACACTGAAACCAGAAGATTCAGCTGGAGACTAGGCTAAAATTCATAAATACAGATTGGCCTGGCTTGAACTCACAATAGGCTAATTTTAGATCTGTGGGTTTGGTCTAGCAGAACAATGACAATTATATCTTTTCTCTAAACGTTTTGCCTCCACTGACTTTGGAAGCATTTCTTTTCTATCACTGAGTCATTCAATAGCAATATAATTGTTATGTCCATTTCCCTGGCTCCAACAGGTTTGGGAGCCAGTTACCTTTCCCAGTTCATTAACCGACTGGCCTTCGCATTAGCAGCCCCTCCATCAGGGGGTTGCCTTGGAGACAAAGCTTCCTGTGGGTAATCCAAGATTATCTGGCTCTTTGTCCTACATGTGACCCTTAATTACTTGCTAAATTAGAATGGTTTTCTGAAAATCACAAGCGGAGGTTAATATGTTCTTCCAGAGCTGGTCAAGCTAAGATGACACTGAATTCACAGGGAATTCAAGTTACATGATCCCTGAAGGCGTCTCTTTGAGTAAGAAGATGAACTCTCCCCCTGGGAGGCACTGCCCCCCCCATAAAGCCCCTGTCACTCACTGTCCCTCCGCCTGCTTTTCTACTTGTGGTTTAATCTTCTCAGGACAATTCACTATGTCAATATTGAGCAGATTCATTCTGGTGCAGGATCCTGTATCCATTTGTCTTTGATAACTAGCTGCTTTAAATTTGAGTACATATTTGTATCGTAATTGCAGGTTTTTACTCTTTATTTACACAATTACAAGGCTTCATGTACCCATGTGGGACAGGCAAGGGAACTGAAGAAACTATTAAAAAACAGAAAGTAGACACTGTGGGTAAAAGAGTTTGAGCACTAGAGTGTCCTTCCTAACATTTGATAGGCCTCAAAGGGAGATTAGCAGAAAGGAGGACTCTTAGAATGCCCCTAATGAGCTTCCTCTTCAAATGCTTTTTGGAAGTAAGTTCTATATAAATAATGCAGATATTGAATGAGAATTATGATTAGCAATCATAAATGTAGCTTTACTTAAGATGTTTAGTTATCTAGACTGTAATGAAGCTACTGAGTTCCAGAAGTTAAAAAAAAACAAATAGCAACAACAAAAAAACCACTGTCCTAAAATTTAAAATATTATGGATAGATTTCAACATTAAAGTATCAAACTAATAATGGTATGTAGCCTTGAATCTCACAGATCCTTCCAAAAAGTGTTTAGGAAACCCAACTGAATGGACTTGTGTTAGAAATAAACATCATAGGTGATTCAACACCTCAAATCATTCATTCACATTTCCGAAGGAGTTGTTGGCAGATTGCTACAAACCTATTCAATCCGGAGGCTTGACTGAGTACATATAAAGCTTTGAGTGTTTGTGGTTATATTCAGCTGTGTGCCACCTTTAGAAATATTTAAGCATCTATGGTGTATAAGGTGTCACATAGCCCCCATTTTGTTGAACTGTAGTCATCTAAGTAGAAATTAGCAGAGAAGACCTATGAAAATTGCTTTGTGACACTTGGTCACATCTATAATTACATATGTGTAGCACCACAAAATTGACTCTGCCTGTAATATACTTAAATTAGCATCAGAGTACATTTCTTTTAGAAGAAATTTTGGTAAATCCTGGAGTGGTTACCGAGGAAAACTGAGATTCTCTCTGATATGGTTTTAAAGTAGTTTCATTCAGCATTTTCTGAAGTATGATTCTCAGGATAGAAGTCCTGCAGCATATTAAAAAGTGTTATGCAAAAAGGATTCTGTGATTAAATAAAGTAGGAAATTGTTGTGTTAAAACTAAGTTACTTTTTTAAAAACTTAATTAATTGTTAGCACTGAAGAACTTCCAGGAGCTTTTAACACTTAAATGTGCATTATGAAAAGTCAAGTCTCCTAAATGTATTTACTTACAGAATTCCCGTTATCGTAGTACCCCATAGCATCTCCTGGAAGCAACGAGTTCTAAGGAGCATACTCTTGGAAACACCTTTATATATATTTCTTAGCCTGCTTTGGCTAATAGGTGCAGATACAACCAATAAAAAAATTGATGATCCAACATCCCATTATCACACCCTCAAAACGTAACTTCAAAAAGATTGTTGAACTTCTTGTTCAATTCCTTTTTTTTTTTTTTTTTTTGAGATGAGTCTCACTCTGTCACCCAGGCTGGAGTGCAATGGCGCAATCTCGGCTCACTGCAACCTCTACCTCCCAGGTTCAAGCAATTCTCTGCCTCAGTCTCCCGAGTGGCTGGGATTACAGGCGCCTGCCACCATGCCCAGCTAAGTTTTTTGTATTTTTAGTAGAGACGGGGTTTCACCATTTTGACCAGGCTGATCTTGAACTCCTGACCTTGTGATCCACCCACCTCAGCCTCCCAAAGTGCTGGGATTACAGGCATGAGCCACTGTGACTGGCCTGTTCAATTCTTTTGATAGTTTAAGTCTTTCCTTTAATTCAGTGATTTCTACTAACTCCCACCTATAGGAGATTGTATAATTACTCCAAATATTTGCTGCCCCTCCCTGTGATTGGTGTCCCTGCCCCATTGATGTCATGTGACCTTTTGGGCCAACAGACTGTGCATAAAAATGACATGCGCTGCCTCTGAGCACAAGTTCAGCAGTGATGGTGTAGCTCTGCCATGTTCTTTCAACTACCTGAGCAGCCTTTCCACTTCATCTGGCTGCTTCTTTACTTGTGTCCCAGGAGGAAGATGTGGAACAAAGCCTCACTGGCTTGCAATCAACATGTCACATGTATGAGAAGCATAGCCTTGTGTTTGTAAGCCACCACTTCCTGTTCCGCATTCAGCTCCTTCCCAGGAACAAGGGAGAGAGTGATGCTCCTTCCGAGGAATAGATAATGCTTTTCCTGCCTCATTACCTTCACTCATGCTGTTCCTCTGGCTGGAAGCCCCATCCTGACCCTGTCTGTCTTTAAAACTCACCCTCGTCTTTTTAAAGCTCAACTGAAATATCACCTCTATGATAAAAACATTTTTGATCACCACCCCTGCCAAGGTAGCATTGATCATTCGCTCCCTTTTTATGCCCTCACTGTACCCTGTACCAATTTCCAAATTTTGGGGTGCAAAGCTTTACCTGGGAGCTTGTTGATGAGATCCCTGCATACCTTGACTTACTCCAGTATGGTTCAGCGGGGTCTGGGGTGAGGGACCAGGAACCTGGGTTTTAAGTAAGCAATCCCGTGTGATCTGAATCAGTCTGGTCCAAGGACACTACCTAGAGAAGCACTGTCATTGGAGCACCAACAGCACCTTTGGCACACGTTGGTTTGCATACCTGTCTACATATACTAGACTGTGTCCTGCAAGCAGAAACCAAGTCTTGTGCAGCCAAAGCCCCTAGATTGGCTCATGGTAAAGGCTCAGTAAAAGTTAAGTGAAATACACAATTTGTCAAATTGAAAACTTTCTAATTGTCAAGAATCAACAGAAAGATAATTGCTCTTTTGTAAGCAGAACACACTGAAATAAAGCACAATATAACTGACACCCCTAGGAATCAGGCGTATTTTTTCATATATAAACAGACTATCATTGTCAACAAGCTCTTCTGTTTTTCACTTTTCCCCAGAGAAGCACAGTGTATGAGCTCGCTTAACAACCCATTCAAGTATTTTGCCACCATTTTTTAAAATAGGCAATGCTTTCTTTACCTGAACTTAATCCTGAAGTTTTAAACTACTTATCTCATTCAGCACCTAAGCAGTAAAGATAAGGAATGATTTTCATAACAGAGAATGTTTCTGTAAGGAATCAGTTTTCATTTTGACGGGACCACACTGAGATTGCATCATTGTAGTGGTTGTTTGTAGTTACCTCCCTGCAGAGTGAGGCCAGGCCACAAAGGGTATACTGGTTAGAGATGGGTGAACATGAACACTTGGACTTTGCTGATGTTGCTTTCACTACCAACCCAACAAACAGGTTTTACCAAGAATACAGGACATAAGAACTCAAATGAATGCAGCTTCCCAGTTCTCCCCAAGCTCCTCATGCATATATACATGAAGATCAGCAATCTGTGCAGCCCTTTGGGAATGAAGATGGCAGTAGCCAGAGGGTCTCACGAGGGCAGAGAGTCACAAGAGCTTCAGGCTGGGGAAGGACTACTCCAGCTCTCCAGGATTTACATACCAACACAGAAAATATGTCCTGCTATACTTAAGTTACCTGCTTTCCTCTTCTGTTTCTCAAGGCATAATTGGGCCTAAGGCAGGCCTATCTCATCCTCCTTCCCAGTAGTCCTCCAGTTTGTGTTTGGAGATCCGTGAAGTTAAGAAAGCCTATCATTAACCTCATACAAAGGGAGGGAGCAAGTGATCTTGGCCAAGGCAGTCATCACAGTCTATTCCCCTGCCTTCGTGATTATTTCAGGGAAAGACACATGATCTAAGCAGTCCATGAAGAGTGAAATTCAGAACGTTTTAGGTAGTGATAAGTCAATCTGCTCTTTCTTGGTTAGATGTTGCAATGTAGAGATGCGAAGTCTGAAAGTGCCACAGTCATTTTGCTATCATCAGAGTGTGCCTGGAGATGAAGCTGACATATGGAGGAAAGCAGAGGCTGAAACTCTGATCCAACTGTACCTGACGCTGACCCCATCTCAGGCCTTTTTTACTTATATGAGCCAATACCCTTTATTGCTCAAACCAATTTGATTTGCGTTCTCTATATTGCCACTACAATCACCCAAATTGGTATAGGCCTTATCCCTCCCATTGGAACTTTGTTTAAAACAGGATGCTGTCAGATCAGGTAAACTCCTCAAAGCAAGAAATGTTACACAGGAGATCTGGCAAGATGGCTGAATAGGAACAGCTCTGATCTGCAGCTTCCAGTGAGACGAATGCAGAAGGTGGGTGATTTCTGCATTTCCAACTGAGTGAATCCAGGAGCTGATTTTTAAAAAAGATTAACAAAATAGACTGCTAGCCAGACTAATAAAGAAGAAAAGAGGGAAGAATCAAATAGACACAATAAAAAATGATAAAGGAGGTATCACCATTGATCTCACAGAAATATAAGCTATCGTCAGAGAATACTATAAACACCTCTATGCAAATAAACTAGAAAACCTAGAAGAAATGGATAAATTCCTTTACACATTCACCCTCCCAAGACTAAGCTAGGAAAAAGTTGAATCTCTGAATCGACCAATAACAAGTTCTGAAATTGAGGCAGTAATTAATAGCCTACCAATCAAAAAAGCCCAGGACCAGACAGATTCACAGCTGAATTCTACCAGAGGTACAAAGAGGAGCTGGTATCATTCCTTCTGAAACTATTCCAAACACTAGAAAAACAGGGACTCCTCTCTAACTCATTTTATGAGGCCAGCATCATCCTGATACCAAACCTGGCAGAGACACAACAAAAAAGAAGATTTCAGGCCAGTATCCCTGATTAACATCAATGCGAAAATCCTTAGTAAAATACTGGCAAACCAAATCCAGCAGCACATCAAAAAACTTGTCCACCATGATCAAGTCAACTTCATCCCTGGGATGCAAGGCTGGTTCAACATATGCAAATCAATAAACCTAAACCATCACATAAAACCAATGACAAAACCACATGATTATCTCAATAGATGCAGATAAGGCCTTTGATAAAATTCAACACCCCATTCATACTAAAAACTCTCAATAAAATAGATATTGATGGAACATATCTCAAAATAATAAGAGCTATTTATGACAAACCCATAGCCAATATGATACTGAATGGGCAAAAGCTGGAAGCATTCCCTTTGAAAATTGGCACAAGACAAGGATGCCCTCTCTCACCACTCCTATTCAACGTAGTATTGGAAGTTCTGGCTGGGGCAGTCAGGCAAGAGAAAGAAATAAAGTGTATTCGGATAGGAAGCGAGGAAGTCGAATTGTCTCTGTTTGCAGATGACATAATTGCGTATTTAGAAAATCCCATCGTGTCAGCCCAAAAACTCCTTAAGCTGATAAGCAACTTCAGCAAAGTCTCAGGATACAAAATCAATGTGCAAAAATCACAAGCATTCCTATACACCGATAATAGACAAGCAGAGAGCCAAATCATGAGTGAACTCCCATTCCCAATTGCTGAATAAAATACCTACAGAACTACAGATACAACTTACAAGAGACATGATAGACCTCTTCAAGGAGAACTACAAACCACTGCTCAACAAAATAAGAGAGGACACAAAAAAATGGAAAAGCATTCCATCCTCATGGATAGAAAGAATCAATATAATGAAAATGGCCATACTGCCCAAAGTAATTTGCTTAGATTCAATCCTATTCCCATCAAGCTACCATTGACTTTCTTCAGAGAATTTGAAAAAAAATACTTTAAATTTCATATGGAACCAAAAAAGAGCCTGTATAGCCAAGACAATCCTAAGCAAAAAGAACAAAGCTGGATGCTTTAGAATTCATACAGAACCAAAAAAGAGCCTGTATAGCCAAGACAATCCTAAGCAAAAAGAACAAACCTGGAGCAGCATACTACCTGACTTCAAACTATACTACAAGGCTAGAGTAACCAAAATAGCATGGTATTGGTACCAAAACAGATATATAGACGAATGGAACACAGCAGAGGCCTCAGAAATAACGGCACACATCTACAACCATCTAATCTTTGACAAACCTGACAAAAACGAGCAATGGGGAAAGGATTCCCTATTTAATAAATGGTGCTAGGAAAACTGGCTAGCCATATGCAGAAAACAGAAACTGGACCCCTTCCTTACACCTTATACAAAAATTAACTCAAGATGGATTAAAGACTTAAACAAGCTGGGTACGGTGGCTCACACCTGTAATCTCAGCACTTTGGGAGGCCAAGGCGGGCAGATCACGAAGTCAGGAGATCGAGACCATCCTGGCTAACACGGTGAAACCCCATCTCTACTAAAAATACAAAAAAAAAAAAAAAAATTAGCCGGGTGCAGTGGCGGGCGCCTGTAGTCCCAGCTACTCAGGAGGCTGAGGCAGGAGAATGGCGTGAACCCGGGAGGCAGAGCTTGCAGTGAGCCAAGATCATGCCACTGCACTCCAGCCTGGGCGACAGAGCAAGACTCTGTCTCAAAATATATAAATAAATAAATAAATACAGACTTAAACAAGACCTGAAACCATAAAAACCCTAGAAGAAAACCTAGGCAATACCATTCAGTATATAGGCATGGGCAAAGACTTCATGACTAAAACACCAAAAGCAATTACAAAAAAGCCACAGTTTGACAAATGGGACCAAATTAAACTAAAGAGCTTCTGCACAGCAAAAGAAACTGTCATTAGAGTGAACAGGAAACCTACAGCACAGGAGAAAATTTTTGCAGTCTAGGCCTCTGACAAAGGTCTAATATCCAGAATCTACAAGGACTTAAACAAATGTAAAAAAAAAAAAAAAACAACCCCATCAAAAAGTGGGCGAAGGATATGAACAGACACTTAACAAAAGCTAAAACTGACAAATGAGATCTAATTCAACTAAAGAGCTTCTGCACAGCAAAAGAAACTATCATCAGAGTGAACAGGCAACCTACAGAATGGGGGAAATTTTTTGCAATCTATCTATCTGACAAAGGTCTAATATCCAGAATCTATAAGGACTTAAAACAAATTTACAAGAAAAACCCCATCAAAAAGTGGGCAAAGGATATGAACAGACACTTTTCTAAAGAAGACATTTATGTGGCCAACAAACATATGAAAAAAGCTCATTATCACTAGTCATTAGAGAGATGCAAATCAAAACCAGAACGAGATACCATCTCACTCCAGTTAGAATGGCAATCATTAAAAAGTTAGGAAACAACAGATGCTGGCGAGGCTGTGGAGAAATAGGAACGCTTTTACACTGTTGTTGGGAGTGTAAATTAGTTCAACCATTCTGGAAGACAATGTGGCAATTCCTCAAGGATCTAGAACCAGAAATACCATTTGACCCAGCAATCCCATTACTGGGTATATACCCAGAGGATTATAAATCAAGGGTAGAACCAGAAATACCATTTGACCCAGCAATCCCATTACTGGGTATATACCCAAAGGATTATAAATTATTCTACTATAAAGATACATACACACATATGTTTATTGCAGCACTATTTATAATAGCAAAGACTTGGAACCAACTCAAATGCCCATCAATGATAGACTGGATAAAGAAAATGTGGCACATATACACCACGGAATACTATGCGGCCATGAAAAAGAATGAGTTCATGTCCTTTGCAGGGACATGAATGAAGCTGGAAACCATCATTCTCAGCCAACTAACACAGAAACAGAAAACCAAACACTGCATGTTCTCACTCATAAATAGGGGTTGAACAATGAGAACACATGGACACAGGGAGGGGAACATCACACACTGGGGCCTGTTGGCTGGGGTGAGGGGGAAGGGTAGGGAGAGCCTTAGGACAAATACCTAATGCATGCAGGGCTTAAAACCTAGACAACGGGTTGATAGGTGCAACAAACCACCATGGCACGTGTATACCTATGTTACAATCCTGCTCATTCTGCACATGTATCCAGAACTTAAAGTAAAATAAATTTTAAAAAAGGAGAAATGTTGCATAGACCTCAGGGATGCTTGGATCCCAGCTCTATGAATGAAATGTTATATAGGAACTCAAAATCACAGAGGAGAAAAATATTTTTCTGTCATTAACAGCTCACCATGGATTAGGTTTCTGGCCTTTCATGGGATGAAGAAGAATGCTTTAGGGTTCTGGGTTTCTACAGCAACAGATAATAAAAACTAGTAGACTTACTGACTCTTATCTATCAACAATATCCAGTTGCTTTTACCATATTACACAGGTAAATATTCACAATGAGATTGTGTTCTTTCTTTGTAGGCATTTTTAATTGAACCCTGCCAAGGGGCTTCAACTGGGTTCAATAGTTTAATATGTTTACTTTTAAATATCTGAAGTTAATATGGAAAGCTGCTAAAATGTTTGAAATAGGATTGTGTTTCATTATCTCTGTAATTTCCTTTAAGTTGAAAACATTGTAAAATTTTGAAAACAAAAACAAAAAACAGGAGTCTTGCTTTCAGCATTTAGGTGATGCCCTACTGAAAAGGGTGTCTTTGATGCTTACAAAGTTATTTATTTATTTATTTATTCATTTATTTATTTATTTATTTATTTTGAGACAAGGTCTGGCTCTATCACCCAGGGTATAGAGTGCAGTGGCACGATCTTGACTCACTGCAACTTCCACCTCCTGGGCTCAAGCCATCCTCCTACCTCAGCTTCTAGAGTAGCTGGGACTACAGGTACGCACCATCAGCTAATTTTTTGTATTTTTAGTAGAGATGAGGTTTTGCCATATTGCCCAGGCTGGTCTTGAACTCATGAGCTCAAGCAAGCTGCCTGCCTCAGCCTCCCAAAGTGCTGGGATTAGAGGTGTGAGCCACGCCTGTCCAGAAGTTTTTTTTTTTTTTTTTTTTTTTTTTTTGAGGCGGAGTCTCGCTCTGTCGCCCGGACTGGAGTGCAGTGGCCGGATCTCAGCTCACTGCAAGCTCCATCTCCCGGGTTCACGCCATTCTCCTGCCTCAGCCTCCCAAGTAGCTGGGACCACAGGCGCCCGCCACCTCGCCCCGCTACAGAACTGTTTTAAGAGGCAGAAAGACACTAAGAAAAATGACAGCTTGGTTGGGATCAAACCTTCTAAAATTTGTGATAATATGATTAACTCTTTGCTCCTCTCTTCTATGCTGGCAAAAGGTGTCTAGGATGCCAGAAGATTAATAGAACTATCTCATTTCTAAACAAATAGACATCTCATAGCACATGCTGATACTGTCTTGGGAGAGCAGGACACAGAGCAGATTGGGAGATTGGAAGACACCTTTTCTTCTTTGTAATCCCCGCTTGCTGAGGGAGGTCTGAGGATCAATGACTTGTTTTTTTAATAATTGGTTATCAATTCCAATTTTCTTTGACCTGAGTGATTAAAGGAATTTTTTTTTTTTTTTTTTGAGACGGAGTCTCGCTCTCTCACCCAGGCTGGAGTGCAGTGGCCGGATCTCAGCTCACTGCAAGCTCCGCCTCCTGGGTTTACGCCATTCTCCTGCCTCAGCCTCCCAAGTAGCTGGGACTACAGGCGCCCGCCACCTCGCCCTGCTAGTTTTTTGTATTTTTTAGTAGAGACGGGGTTTCACCGTGTTCGCCAGGGTGGTCTTGATCTCCTGACCTCGTGATCCACCTGTCTTGGCCTCCTAAAGTGCTGGGATTATAGGCTCTAGCCACTGCGCCCGGCTGATTAAAGGTATTTGTGAAGTGTTATTCATAATCGCAAAAACTTGAAAACAATTCAAATGTCTGTATGATACTAAATTATGATTATGATATGTTTTGTACAATGAAGTACTAAAAATAGTTAAGCACTTCTAGGGCTGCTAATATGGCACCTGTCTAAAAGTTAGAAAAAGGGACTTCCTCCTGATGAATGTAGCCTGGCAGACGCGCAGACTGAGGGCAGATTTCCACCTCCTCTTGTCACCTTGGACAGGCATCCCTGCTCCAGACACAATCATACTGGTAGTACTGGGTAAATCTATGCTTACCTTCTAGAAAGATGACCACTTTATGTTGTGGAATGAAATATGTATATGCCATAAATTTATATCATCTGAATCTATTTTTTAAAATCAAAGTGTGTATATTTGTAAATGCACAGAATAGAAATTCTCTGGAACATTGGATATCACACTACTAATCATTGATTGACTCCAAGAAGTGGGGTTGGAGTTGGGGAGGGGGAGAGAATTGTTTTTACTTTATACAGTTCTCCACTATTTTAATTTTTATATTAGCATATTTTGCATTTGTGATTGTCATATATTTTAAATTTTATTGGTAAAAATTATAAACGGGACCTTAATTAAACTCATCAGTGAAAAGAATTTAAACTCTTCCCTTTGTAACTCTGCCTTGCAGTTATGCACTATACTTGAAAAGAAAATAATGACTTCATAAAGTCATGAAAAGAGATGAGTGGGGTGGCTGTTCTACATAGTGGTTCAGTACACCTCTGTGTTCATCTTCCTTAGAAACCTTATATATTGTATCCCTGTTGGTTGAAAACTGATTATTTGATCTATGGCATAACCTTGAACTGAAAAGTCTTTGTTCTTATATAATTATATCCTTCTAACTTGGATCACAACTGCATTTTGTAATCCTAATAGATAATCTATAAGGCATGATCATGCTCTTGATTAACGGTGCAGGACACACTGTTGGTTATCTTTGGGTCTTTCATTTCTGCCTTCCTCCTTCTGAACTGAGCCCGGATTGAGTTCATACATTCACTCCCCACCACACACACATAGCCCTTATGACTCAGGGGAAGCTAATTCCATCCCCAGGTCCCAGGGTAGATCGGGATTTGTCTAACTAGTGATTCTCATAGTGTGGTCCCCAGATAAGCAGCATTAGTATCACGTGGAGCTTGTTAGCAATATAAATTATTAGTCCCTAGTCTCAACCTACTAAAACTAGAAATGTGGGTCTCAGAAAAGTGTGTTTTAACAAACTCCAGAAGTGATTCTGAGTGACATTAAAGTTAGAACCACTGTTCTCAACCAAGGCTGGTAATCTTGTACTCTTTACAAGCAATTGACTCAGTGCTTGGTCTTCCCCTGGCTACGGTTAATGTTCCAAAGATGGACATGTAACCTAAATTGACCTAATCAGAATGAAAGGCAGAAATTTTATCCAATGATGAAAGAGATTTTCTGTCTTTCCCATTGAAACTAAAGAAGGTCTGACATCTTAGAACCTTGACAGAAGCTAGCCTGAGGACAAAGTCAATGTGAGATAGAAACAGAACATTTCAAAGATGGAGAGACCCTAGCTGTAACTTCCTGGGCCCAGTCCTAGTCTAACTTACAGTTCTGTGACATAATAGATTTCTTTATTGTTTCAGTCACTTTGAATTGGGGCTTTTTTGCTCTGGCAGCCTAAAGCATTCAATTTATTAAAATACATATAATTTTCTAACTGTTCAAGGTTAAATCCGAATTCCCTAAGCAAGTTGTATTCCTATTGCCTTGCCTCTAGTATAGTGGTTTTAACACTTAATTGTCTGATGTTGTGAATAAGAACAAACACATGTGAATGAATGAATGATCACGCATTGAAGGAGCAGGCAGACAATATCATTTTCATTACTCTTATCAAATACAATTTATTCAAAGTCATTAGGAGGTTCCAAAAATAGTTAATCCACTAAGGCAAACAATGAATTGGCATGGTAACCTTAGTTTTCCACTATTTTTGCTGTAACTAAGTGAAACTCTTTCCAGCTAGCTTAAGCAAAATGGAGGTCTATTATAAGACTACCAGAGTGGCTCACAAACCATGGATTTTACCCCAACTCCAACCATTGATGAGGGGAGTGTATCTGGGTCAAAGAAAATTGAAATTGATCACCAATTATGAAAAAACAACCCATTAATCCACAGGGCTCCCTGTGAGCAGGAAGACCAGAAAGAAATCTCCCAATCTGCTTTTGGGCTTCTTGTTCACTCAAGAGCAAAACACCATTCTGTGCTATGTGCTAGAAGACATCCATGGGTTTTATAAATGGGACAAGCCTGTCAATCTTCCGGCATTTGGGATACTTTCTGCTGGCACAGAAGAAGCTGGCAATGAGTCACGGATATTGCCAGAAGATAGTTAGAAGGAATCGGGCACCAAACCGAGCCCTGCTGCTGCCACTGCATCTCTCCAGCTCTGTGCAGGGCCCAGTGGTGTGTTGAGGGACCCTCATAATTTTTATTCCCCTCCCAACTCAAAACTCTGAGCTTAATTTTTGGAAATTGCCTCAGGCACTGGAGGGGTAGTAAGAAATCCCCCCCTCATTGTGTTGTACAAAATTTGCAATATGGTATTGCCCTGAAGGTAAAACATCACTTAATTGTTAAAGAATTTCCCCTCCATGGGTTACTTCAAAAATACAGATTTTAAAATTCACTGGCCCAGAGTTCCTGGGACCTAGAGTAAAAGCATTCTGATCCTTGAAACTTCAGTTTGCCAGGCCCAGTTTCTCAATTTCACCATTTGTAAAACCGTCTTATCTAACTCAAACCGGAAAGCTCTCAGTTCTGAAGGAAAAATGCTATGAAATTTAAAGTTTAACAACTTAGACAAAACAACAAGCAAGATTCCCAAACATGACACACAAAAAACCCTTACGGGGGAACATAGTAAATTGAGCTATATTAAAATTGTAAGTATTTATTCATTAAAAGACAACATTAAGAGAGTGAAAAGTCATCCCACTAAGTGGGTGCAAATATTCACTATATGTATATATCCAAGCAGGGACAGGTATTCAGAATAAAGAGTTTCTACAAGTTAACAAAACAAAAGACAGCTGAAACCCTCACCTGCTGCTCATGGGAGTGTAAATGAGCACAACCACTGAGAAATTGGCAACATCTGCTATGACCCAGCAACTCTACTCCTAGGTATATACCCAACAGAAATGTGTGGTTTTTAAAAAAAGAACATCTGGGTGCTGGTTGCATGGGATGTATTCATTTTGGGAAAAATTCACTGAGTTACATTCTTAGGGCTTGCATAGTTTTCTTTATATAATACGCTTCAATAAAAAAAGTGTTTTTTTAAAAAAAAAACAAACAAAAAAAAAACAGCTTCACAGGGCGCACTGGCTCACGTCTGTAATCCCAGCACTTTGGGAGGCCGAGGTGGGTGGATCACGAGGTCAGGAGCTCGAGACCATCCTGGCTAACATGGTGAAACCCCGTCTCTACTAAAAATACAAAAAAATTTCACCAGGTGTGGTGGCGGGTGCCTGTAGTCCCAGCTACTCGGGAGGCTGAGGTAGGAGAATGGCGTGAGGCGGAGCTTGTAGTGAGCCGAGATGACGCCACTGCCCCCCAGCCTGGTGACAGAGCGAGACTCCGCATCAAAAAAAAAAAAAAAGCTTCACAGAACATAGTTACATTTATGGTTCAGCAAAATTACAAATATTTACTGTATTATGCTTGAAATTCAAGTCTCTCGTGAGTCCAAACCATGAGTAATGAATTGAAAATACTTAATATACATAATGTTTAACATAAAATGGTTCTTAAGATTGAAGGTTTTAATGATAGAATGGCTGGAATTGAAACCTATCTCTGCCACTTACTGTGTGACACTGGGCAAATTATTTAATCTTTCTCTGCTTGTTTCCTCATCTGTAAATGGAAATATTAATGGCATCTACCTTAGAGGGCTGCTGTCAGCATTCCGTAAGTTAACTTATGTTGAAAGCTTAGTGCAGTTACTGACACACAGAAAGCACTCAGTGTTTGCCATTTTTATTAACATTTATGTTTGTTTAACAAATATTCACGGATTCTTTACTCTGTGCAAGGCATAGAGCTGGTTGACAGAGCAACGAGAGAACCAAAGAAAAGAAAATGATTAAATCCTATGGGTTTAAAACCCTGGAGAGTCCAGGGCAATGACCCACATACAATATACAGTGGATAAATATTTGTTACTGCTGCTGCTGAGATAGCAGTAAGTATTGTACTTTCATTTAAATTACATTTCGAGACTAGCAGGTGGAAAGCCTTAAATCCATATTCAACTTGAAGGTTTTATTTGAGCACTAGAAAGAGATTTAACAGTAATGGTCCATAAGTCTGAAGATGGAAAACTGGGAAGTTAATGAAAAATAAGTTTAAGTAATGTGGCTATTTAGTCCCTAGGGCTAGTATGGCGTTCATGTAGCCCACACGAACAGAGCTAGTGAAATAAAGAGCCATGTGTAAAAACAATATAAATCATACTGCTGTTTCTTGGACTTGAAAAACTCACCATGACACATTTTTGAAAAACAAAACTTTGACCATGAATATTTTGACAATATATTTTCCTGAGCAAAGGAAAGAAGGGTCCCCTTTAAAATACAGAACGTATTCACTGAGTGGAAGACGGATCCTATCTCAAATGTCCAGGTTCTACAGACGCCTGGGTCCATAGCACATTATCCCTCTCACCAAAACCAAACCAAACTCAGTTTCATTTGAATGCACTATTGCCATGGTTTCAAAATTTGGAAAGCTCTTGGAATTAAATTTTGAGATGTAAAGGTTAGCTGACAAATTCACAGAAACCCTCTTTCCGACACCAACTCAAATCCTAAGGCATCCTACAACCCCCGTGGGTCCTAGTTTGAAATGCTCTAACACAGGTTGGTGGAGCTCAGTGGGCTGGGACCATAAGCATTCGGGATTGTGCCACTGAAAAACTGATGTCACATCAAAAGGAACGCCTTTCTTCTAATATACTGAAAAGGTTTTGTACAGGCTGGGTCCACAAGTCTTACGGGTAGCCAATTCCTGCTCCCAGATAGTCTAAGAAGCCAGAGAAAGCTCCCTGCACGTAAAGACCCATCGGCGCCTCCCGCACACTCTGCCGCGCTGGAAGGGAAGGTTGGAGTCCTTTCCCCGCCCCCGGGGAAGGTAGGCGGGGACTAAGGACCGCACCGCCCCAGACCCACCCCCGGCGCGTGGTCCCGCCCACAGTTGCTCCTGGCCTTGCGGCCGCGCGGAAACCGGAGGCCGGGGGCGGGGCTCACCCCTTGCCCTTGGGGGTCCCCCGGGCTCCACCAATCAGCGAGCGCCCTGTTGGCCATCCGCGGCCATCCGCGCCCCTCCCTCTCCCGCCCTCCTCCGCGTCCCAGAATCCAAGATGGCGGGATCCAGGCGAAGGGGTCTCCAGGCCAGAGTTCGGCCGCTGTTCTGCGCCTTGCTGCTGTCACTCAGTCGCTTCGTCGGGGGCGACGGCATGGGAGGAGACCCCGCGGCCGGGTTGCCACATCGCCGATTCGAGTACAAATACAGCTTCAAGGGGCCGCACCTGGTGCAGAGCGACGGGACCGTGCCCTTCTGGGCCCACGCGGGGAGTAAGCCGAGGCAGAGGGATGGGGGCCGGGTTCCTCCCCGCCTTCCGCCGCCTCTTCGCCTTTCATCCGCGGCGACACTGGTGTGCTGAGGTTCCCGTTCCAGCCGCTGCACACCATATGCGCTGTGGAGGGGACCCTCTTGGCATCCCCTCCGCCGGGTCCCTCCTGGTTCGCACGGTTCCCTCCGCTTTTCCCCGAGTCTTTCCCTCACCCATTCTGTTATCTCCCACCCGCCTGCTGTCTTCCCTTCTTTGATCTCGTCGGTACTTTCCGTTTGATCTAGAGGTGTTTGGTTACCTCTTACACTTCCTAGCACTCAAACTCGCTTCTAGGTATCATGTTTCACAACGCCACGTCTCTAGGAGAAATGTTAGGATACCCCCGGTCATCCTAACTTGAGACATGTTCTAGAAGCCCCCTTACTTCCTTTCCCGCTCCCCTCCTCTGCCCCCCATCCGCTCTTTCTTTTCTCCGGTGTTAGCAATGGTTAATGCTTCGCTTGAACCCCATGCCCACTGACGGCTCCTGAGATGGCATATATTGGTATTAGAGTAATTTTTAAGTCTTTGTATGTCAGAAGACATTCTTACACTGTTGGAACTACACATTTTCCTCTCAGTGACTTGGTGTGGTCTTTGATCTTTTCTCTTGTAGTAACACATTATGTAACTTTCTAGGAGAAGGGATGTATTTTTAGGGATTGATTGTTTCTGAACCTGAGCCTAAGAATAGCATTACATTTTCAGCCCTTTAAAAAAACTGGAAACATTGAAATAATCTCTTGGGTTCATATTTTATTCACTGTCAGTGTTTGGCACTCTTGTAGCTAAGAGAGCCTTGCTAGAGCATTTACTTATGTGGAAGGAAACATATCTGCACTTTTTAGTGCTGATGTGTCACTGCTGACTAAGGAGTCAATCGTAGCACTTGGCATGACATAAGCTCTGTTCAATGACCATCAGATATACCCTTTGAACAAATGGCAAATGCCTTTATATGAGATAAGGAGCTCTGGCAGTTTGAATTCTGTCTTTGTGTGTGATTAAGTAATCTTTTGTATAATGAGGTTTCTATACATCATTTTAGATTATCCGGTGCTTGAAACAAAATGTTTCATTTCTAGAAAGTAATTACTGAATAGGAAGCACCCTTTTAGGAAGGGCTGTTTCTCTCAAATTAATGTATAATTAAAAGGTATAGATTTCAATTTGACTTAATGACCAAGTCATTAAGTAGTTTAAGTAGAGTGCAGTTATTTTGTTACTCAGCAGTCATTTATTATGTGCCCATGCAGCAAGGGTGTATTACTGGGCATTTGTTATCAAGCTGTCTCTATTCTTGATACACAAAGGTGATGCAAATGTTATCAAACACAAGATTTTGGAGTTTTTGTTTCTATTTCTGGAATGATGATGAATTATTCAGTAGTGGTGATAGATTTGTTCACAGATTTTCACTTCTACATGTCTCCATTGCCTGCCTGTTCTTCTATCCCTTTGCTTTTTCTCTCACATACACTACATTAGCCAATTAGGAATGTTAATCAATTAGTCAAATGAGTTACCTTGACTTCCTTTACAGAGCCATAACCAGCTAATCTATTCAGCTGCAGAAATGTCAAGATAATGTACCAGTAAATTAAAGCCGTGTGGCTAGAATGAATTTGAAACAAAGTATTAGTATTTTAGCCATGATTTATCTGGCTACTGGCTTTGGGAATCCTTGCTATGGACATCCCTTGCTTTCACTGTCACTGTAGTTTTTACATAAGCCTCACTGTAACTACATTGATCATTTTGTTCTTTTCATTTTGCTCTGCAATTCGTTACTTCAAAAAGCTTGAAAGTAGAGAAATTTAAGATCTAGTTTAAACACAGCCCTTTACCTTCAACCCCAAATTAAGACCAAATCTATGGTGTTTCTCTTTCTTACCCTGAATGTTCCTTTAGTACACATCCTTAGGCCCATAAGGGCAAAAAATGATAATTTGTAACCCTTTATAGCTCTCAGAGCTCTTTCACTTTCATTCTCTGATTTGATCCTTAGTAGGCAAGGTGGGTGTTATCTGTTTTATAGATGAAAAACTGATATTCAGAAAGGTTAAGGTTTTTGAAAAAGGATACATAAGTAGTAAGTGTCAGTGAAGCTGAACTCAAATCTAGGTCTTCTGATTCTGTGTTCAGTCTCTTTCCATGATGGCCACACCCCCATCCTTTGAATGTTTGAAAGTAACAGTGAGAAACAGTGACTGATCCTACTAAAGTATCTCAGCTTTCCTTCTGGTCAATTTTTTTCTACCTGTAAAGTGATATTACAGTTACAGTTGTTGTATTTCCCAGCATGAGTTTCAGAATTAGTTAATATCTGAGAGCTAGAACTGTTCAAATTTTAAGTCTGCTAGGCCTTTAGTAATTACCTAGTCTAATAATAGGAGAAATAGCTAACATTTATTGAAACATTTAAAGCTACTTACATAGGCACTTAAATACTTATGAGGCTGCTCAAGAAATGGAGTAACTTGCCTACAGATCAAACAGCTAGTAAGTAGTAGAGCTGGGGCTTGAACCTAGCCTGGAGAGGTAAACCACCGTTTTAGAGATCACTATTTTCTCTGAAAATCTGCTGAAGAATTGCTTATTGAAGGTCAGTTGACCCTCTCCATGGAAGAATGTATATAAGTACAGTATTTTGCATATAACTTTTAGGATGTTTATGGAAGTGATTGAGCCTAGCTCCTTCGTTTTACAGGTAAACATATGGTGAACCCAAGAGAGTAAGAGAATTATTTGCTCAAAGTCACACAGCTGAACTGAGACTAGGAAAAAGTCTTTTGATTCCTAGTGGTATGTTCTCTTCACACTGTTTGAGCTTTCTAACCTTTGTAAACTAGTAAAATACATCAGCTTTTTTAAAAGTACAAATTTTTAAGGTTTAAAAAAGAACATTATAAGAATCAGATAGTTTGCCTTAAAGTCATAATTCCCTTTCTCCCACCCACTGTCCCTGGAATTTGTAGTGTATGAGTGTAGCTTTATTTATTTATTTTTATAAGGGAGGTGTTAGCCCTAAACTTTTAAAGTTGAAGCTGTTAACATGAAATTTTTTCCTAATAATTATTGTACAGGTTACTAAGTCTCTGTAGGTATATTTAGCAGTTTGGAAATGATTCATTGAGTTTTACCTAATTATAACTTATAGCTTTTCTTCCCTGATTTCTGTTCTAGATGCTATTCCAAGTTCAGATCAAATTCGAGTGGCACCGTCTTTAAAAAGCCAAAGAGGCTCAGTGTGGACAAAGGCAAAAGCAGCCTTTGAGAACTGGGAAGTTGAGGTGACATTTCGAGTGACCGGAAGAGGTCGAATTGGAGCTGATGGCCTAGTATGATCATTTCTTTAACTTAGAAAATATATATAAATGCGTATACCACTAGCCTCTAACTGTTCCCTATTATATACTTTCAGGCAATTTGGTATACAGAAAATCAAGGCTTGGAGGGCCCTGTGTTTGGATCAGCTGATCTGTGGAATGGTGTCGGAATATTTTTTGATTCTTTTGACAATGATGGAAAGGTATATTTATTGGCAGGACTGTTACCCACTTTAATATGTCTACCAACAGAGTTAGGCTGTGAGAAATAATAGCTTATTTAATGCTTTCATCAGTTTCATAGTGCAGAACTCCCCAAGCTATATGGTAAATATGATAATTAGTCTTTATATAGCTGGAAATTTATCAGTTTAATTTACATGTGCATGATTTTTTGTACATCAGCTTGAGGGCATACTAGAGCCCTCAGTCTCAACTTTGCAGTGACCCCTGCTCCCATGGCCCTATTTAATGGTTGAATACAAATCTTTAGACGTAGGTGGGGAAAACAGTAGTGCTTAGAAGACTCTTACCAGTTTATTTACATAAGAACATCCAAATGCATGACTATTGCTAGCTCACATATTCATATCTGGTCATATGTTAATCATTGTTTTTTTTTTTTTCTTTTTGAGACAGAGTCTTGCTCTGTGGCCCAGGCTGGAGTGCAGTGGCCAGATCTCAGCTCACTGCAAGCTCCGCCTCCCAGGTTCATGCCATTCTCCTGCCTCAGCCTCCCGAGTAGCTGGGACTACAGGCGCCCGCCACCTCACCCAGCTAGTTTTTTGTATTTTTTTAGTAGAGACGGGGTTTCACCATGTTAGCCAGGATGGTCTCGATCTCCTGACCTCGTGATCCGCCCATCTCGGCCTCCCAAAGTGCTGGGATTACAGGCTTGAGCCACCGCGCCCGGCCTAATCATTGTTTTTGATTAGGCCTATTTTTCTGATGATCTCTCGTAAAACAGTTAAGATCAAAATGTACTTACATATTGGAAACATTAGCTTGTGGCTTAGCAGCCTTAAGGTTGATGATCTTCCCAGCAGCTGGTTTTTTCTCTATTAATTTTCAGGGGTGATTGTTAGCAATTTAAAGAACTTTAGTAATTCCTTGAGTGCCAAGGCCAGGTTATTTTAAAAATTTGAGTCCTAGAATCTTAGATATGTAAGTCACTTCATAGTACATCAAGAATGATGTAGAATGCTTTGATTAAAGACATTTTTAAAAATATGTTTTCTTTATTTTTAGAAAAATAATCCTGCTATAGTAATTATAGGCAACAATGGACAAATCCATTATGACCATCAAAAGTGAGTGTGTATTTTTTACATTACTCTTGATTTCAGCTTCTTTTTGGAATCCTTATGAAATATATTGTTTCAAATCTGAACACTTTCCAAATGAAAAAAATACTATTCTTTTTCTTGAGACATATTTTGTAACTTGGTAGAAAGGTTTTATTTTATTTGGTTGTGTTCTAAAGTTCTATCTGTGGACCATCTCAGATTCAAATATAGTATATGTTTTTAATTTAACCTCAAATTATTTAATATTATACCTTTGAAACTTATTTGATATTATACTTTTGAAAGTTTATAGACTGTTCCTGGCTCTCATTGATGCTACTGATCATGCATTTTTGTCTTCATTAAAAGGGATCTTTAAAAAATAAAGTTGAGCCTTGATTATTAAGGCTGATGATTAAGCAATTTATGCCATCTTATTTAACTTCAATATTGCATTATTTAAAGACTCAGTGGTTTGCAGAGATTCTAAGTGTTCTAAGTCAACCCTCTGTATTTATGTGTTCCGTATCTGTGGATTCAACCAACTGCAGATCAAAAATAATACAAATTATTGTGTATATGCAACAAGATTACAAATTTTAAAATACAATATAACAACTATTTACAGAGCATTTACATCGTATTAGGTGTGATAAGTAATCTAGAGATGATTTAAAGTATACACGAGGATGTACGCAAGTTATATGTATATACTATGCCATTTTATATAAGGGACTTCAGCATCTGAGGATTTTGGTATCCACAGGGGTCCTGGAACCAATGCCCTGTGGATGCTGAAGGATGACTGTATATTTATAATGTATATAAATTAGGTATGTACATTTTTTATTTTCACATGTTTGTTGTATAGGAAATAGCTTTTAGCCAGCGAACTGTAAGAAAGATGACTTATCCATACTGTTTTTCTGCCTTAGTGAGTTTCAGCCCTGGTAGTTCATCATAACTCCCTATGGAACTATTTAAAATGGAGGTGCCTAGGCCACCTCCTTTTGATTCTGCTTCCGTTGATTTGGAGTGGAATCTACGTGTTAAAAGCCCAGTGGGTGATTCATGTTTTTGCCCTAGGGTAGAGATTCACTGCCTTAGTCTCATGTAGTCTTTTGAGTAAATAAAATAAAATAACTCAAGACTTTTTCATAACTTGATATTATTTTAATCTTCCTGAATTTTTAAATATTGAAAAGCTGAGTGTCTTCTTCGTTTTCCTTTCTCTTATGCTATAGTGATGGTGCTAGTCAAGCTTTAGCAAGTTGCCAGAGGGACTTTCGTAATAAACCGTATCCTGTCCGAGCAAAGATTATCTATTACCAGAAAACATTGACAGTAAGTAACGTTTATTTAGAGAGAATCAAATAAACAGTGTTATAGTATGACTTTCCATGTTGAATTTTTGATAGAAATTAAATGCACTTAAATTTGGATATTGCTTACATACTCATCATTGTTACTCTAAGAGAGCAGAAGAGTGGTCATCTGTTGTAAACTCCTGATGGTAGGTTTCCATTTAGTCAGTAAATGTTTAAGCACCCTACTGTATAGCACATGTGAGAGATACATATATCGATCGATCGGTCGATCGATAGGTAGATAGATAATCTCCTAGCCTTCAGGATATAAATATGAGTAAGACAGACTTTCTCCCCAGAGAGCTTATAGCCTAACAGGACACACATATGTAGCATTCCTATGCTGTGTGATAAATGCTACATTGCAGACACTGTCAGGCGGTCCTGTGGTTAGAATCCTGTAACCGCCAGGTGGAGGTGGGGAAGGGCAGGAACATTTTCTCAGAGTTGAGCTGTGCCATTCAAGGAGATCAGGAAGTTCCTGGGTAGGGGGAAGAGGGTGTGTGTGTGTGCGCGCGCGCGCGCAAGTGAGTGGGTGTACTCCAGGCATAGAAAGCAGGCATAGGCACTTGAGAGAACTTGAAATATTTTGGAAAGGCATGTAGTTTGGTATGGCTGGGAGATAGAAGAGATCAGTGAGCGGTGAGGTTGAAAGATTGGCAGTAACAGGCCTTGCACAACTTCCTGTAGTTTAGCCTATAAAAAACTTTTAAAAACGTTTAAAGGGTTTTAAGCAGGAAGTGAAATGATCAGATTTGCGATTTAGAAAGATGACTTAGGTCCCAGTATTCTTAGTACCTGTTTTCTTGGGGTTGGGGGTGAACACAGTTGTTGAGTCAAGGATAGTTCCTGAATCTAGCCAGTTGGACAGCTAATTGGTACTATTTACTAGCAAAGAAGCAGCACATTTGTTTGTGTTTTATCTGTTTGGGGGAGGAATGGGAAATCAGAGGGTTGTTAATGAGTTTAGTTGTAGATAAATTGAGGTTAGGGTAATATATAGGTGGATATATCTGACTGGCAATTATGATAACTAAGATCACTATGCCTTGTAAACTTTGCTTTTTAAAGATGCCATCAATACCTGGTTATATAATACTTAAAAGCAAAAAAATATAGTGTATGAATTTTTCTTTCACCTAAATCATGAGCTTAGCCTTACACTCCTGGGTCTAAAACTCTGAGATTAGTTCTTTGGAAAACTATATTGGCTCAGTCTTAATTCCAAGCTAATTTAGAGATCTTAGAATAGAGCAAGTATTCAGTCTATTATGGTTAATTTGGGTTTTAATTCCACTGTAATTATTCACCCTGTACAGTTTCATTAGAGTCATCAGTAAGTCTTGCTTACCTGCATGTGGCAAAGCCCAGACATCAAGCATGGTGGGTGCAGACTGCCCATGTGACCCAACACCGTGAGGCTGTGAGCCCTGGCAGCACTCCAGAACAATAACCTTGCAAAATGTGCTCACCAAAAAGGGTTCCACAATTGGATGAGATTGGGCACTACTCTGCATATTAGCACATTAAAGATTTCTTTATGAGGGATCCTTTATAAAGAAAGGATAAATAAACCTTTATTAAGCCTCACGTTTCCCAGACTGACTTAACTATGGAATTCTTTTTCACCTAATACCTATGAGTGATCATGGAGCTAGTGTTTTCACCTAATATCTATGAGTGATCATGGAGCTAGTGTTTTCAAGTGCACGTTTTGAAGAGACTGGCTGGACACCTGACTGCTACTTATTGGTTCTCGCCTCTCTGTGCATTTGCTCAGTCTGGTAATAATTCCTTTTCTTTCTACTTGGTAAAGTCATACTCAGCTTTGAGCACACGAATTCAGATCGCTTTTCCATCAGATTTCCTAAACAGCTCATAATGATCTGTCTCTCCTAAACTCTTATTTTTTTTTCTCTAATGCTTATTTGGCCTTGAGATGTGTTGTATTGACTTGCTTATTAACTATATGTGTGTCTCTTCTTATCAATATGATTGCAAACTTCTCACAATAGGCATTATATCCTATATTTCTTCTGGTTCCTAATATTGTACCCATGTTAAGTACTCAAGAAGTGTTTATTTTAATGAGTACTTTCACCCTAGCTTGTCCCAGTTGTTTTCACGTTGGAGAGGAAAACAAAGAGGAGGTTGGAAGCAATAAGTGCTGTTGGTGGGGTAAACACAGTCAAAGCAAGAGATCTTCAATATTGCAAGTATAGTCTTTAACAATGATTTGAAACCGTAAGGTGAATAAGGAAGGTTATTGATGATTCATAAAGAAGTATTAATCAGCAGACAGTTTGTACGGCTTTCAGTTACAGTCCTTCCTAACATTCCTGCTAACTCAGAGTAGAATGAAATGTGTTACATCCTTTAAAAAAAAAAAAATTGGAACTAGACAATGAAGACTTCTGATGGATTTTCAGTTTGTTAGAAATCAAGGAGAAAAATACTGAACAATCGGAGGATTTTAATATTGTAATTTGAATGTAATAACCCACAGTCTTTTTAAGACTCAAAGGCAAATAACTTCCTGATTGTTGATTCTAATTTAAAAGGCTCTGTGGTGGAGGACCAGTTGTAAATGATGTAAAATGAAATAGGAATATCACTAAACAGAGGAAACAAATATTAATATGAACCAAATTCTAAATGATCTTTTAAAATTAATTATTTTAAACTACTTTTTAGTTCACATTTCCATCCTACAGTATGTAGAGAGTAACTCTTCATATTGACAGATTTTATTCTCTTGCTGAAAATTTGAACAGAATACTATTAACATTTTGCCTCTGTGACTGAATCTTAAGTCTCTGACAAAATTTTGACTCCAGAAGTAATGACACAAGTGACCTTACTCTGGTGCCATGGGCCTACTCCTGCATCCACCCTGAACCTCAGTGACTGTTGTTTAGGGTGGGACTCGTGAGAGGGTTATTAGAAGTGAAATGTATTGAAGAAGCTGAACCACTGCTTGACTGGGATAATGAGAAAAGCGTTCATGTGTCAGGTGGTCCAGTGCTTGCCTAGGATTCTAAGATTCTGCCAAGAAATTTAGGGTCATTCCTTCAAATATACATTTTGCAGAGTAGAAACATACATCTTTTTAGTTTTTTCCTTCTCTGCCTTGTCAGTGTGACTTCTGTCACTTTTGCTCTCTGCTAACCTGTGACAGTCCAGTTACCTCACTAATTTAATTCAGAGGAGCTCACTACTTGTTGAGACAATCTATTTAATTTTCAACCAGCAGCAGATAAAATTGTAAATTTAACCTCTTGGTTTTAGCTGTCACTGGGATCTGAAAACAAGTCTGATCCCTCTACTGCATGAACCATTCCAAGAGAGTAATGGTGACTCCCTAGGTCTTCTTGAGAGAAGGCGAACCATACTCCATTTTAGAAAGGTTTTCATAGAAAGTTATCAGATTTTTCTCTCTTTTAACTTTTGACACATAGTGGGACAAAAATTTTTTTAAGTAAAATGTATTATATATTGACACCAAGTAAAAAACATTATTTAAAATTACCCTTTGTAATTAATGAAATAAAATTGAATAGTATTAGTCATAAAATGGATTAGCTGAAATTTATTTTCTAATGTCTTTTGTAAAAGCTATAGCTATGATATATCTTTCTAGGTAATGATCAATAATGGCTTTACACCAGATAAAAATGATTATGAATTTTGTGCCAAAGTGGAAAATATGATTATCCCTGCACAAGGGCATTTTGGAATATCTGCTGCAACTGGAGGTCTTGCAGGTAAATCTTGCAGTCTGATAATATTAAAAGTTTGTGAATTGTGTTTTATTGGGAATAGTGTATTAGGGATATGTAGACTTGTTTATACTAATAACTTTTTAAGACTGTTTGGAACCTTCCCATTGCCTGCTGTGCCAGTCTTTTGGTCTGTTGAGATTGCTTATTTTCTATTTATATTGTTCTGTAGGTGTACAGTTAACTGGGGCTGTATACAAGTGTGTAAATTAGAGCATCAGTTTGGGTGCTATTTTATAGTGGAGATATATTTAAAGTAAAGGCTATCAAAGTCAGCAGGCTTAAAGGCTGCAGATCAAACCACATGACAATTAACTAAAATGGCAATCTTGGTTAGTCACATCCACAAAAAGGTTAATTGCCAAGTGTTTTAGGATCCTGATCATTGTCACATCACATATAAATGAATTTGGCAACCTAAGGAAAGGTTATTTGGCGCCTAAACTTTAAACAAAAACATAGTTACCATTTTTTTCCACATAGGTGACAAATTACCATTCAATGTCAATGCCATTTTATGTTTATATGATACATTGTAGTTTTAAATATTTTCAAATACATGGATTGTTCCAGACAACCCAGAGAAGAAGGGAGGGAAGATCATGTTTTCCATATTTTTAGAAGAATTTGCCAAATTTTAGGTGAAAGAAATTTCTGAAGATAGTATGGCCAATTAGTGGTCAGCCCCAGGCAGGACTCGGCCTGGATTTCTGACTCCAGGTTCAGTGCCCTATTACATAACACAGTTTCTTAATCTACACTACAGTATTGTAGTTTTCTTTTTAATCTGTCTACATCTCTAGGTTCCATAAAAATAGTACAAAGCATAAAGATTGCTGTACACTTGATATTAATTGCTCTTGATTGGTGGATGCGACTAGCCAGGATTGGTATTTTAGTTAAGAGTTAGGAGGTTTGATTTGCTGAGCTGGTGCTTTTGGCTTAAACAGCTTGAATTTGATTTTTTGATACGATTTTAGGTAAGATAAAATTATTAATATCTTCCATGTGAGAGAAACAAATAAGAAAGTAAGACAAAAAGTGGTATGCACTCTAAGAAAGGTTCAGAGACATAGAGGTACTGGCTGTATGTAGAGACCAGGATTTTGTCTCGTTTGTCTGGGACATTGTCCATGAAGGAGATGTGTGGGAAACCATGGAGGATCTTGGTACCAGAATAAGGAATTTGGACTTTTTTGGACCCTTCATTTGTTTGTTCATTTCTTATCAGACATTGATTAAACATCTGTTATATGTTAAGCATTGCTAAATGTTCTGATTTAGGGTTTAAGAAAGTGAGTTTTGGATTGTTTCTAATATAAATCAGGTGAATTTTTGTCTCTAAGCTCACAGAGTGCCATTGCCCTTACCAAATTAGAGCTAATTTTTGTTAATTCCCTCCCTGGTTATTGTTATTTAAAGCAATAAATATTGGTAAAATACATTTACAATGATAAAAGTAATCTCCTATGGAACTTTTTCAGACTTTTTTTTTTTTAATTTGTAGATGACCATGATGTCCTTTCTTTTCTGACTTTCCAGTTGACTGAACCTGGAAAAGAGCCGGTAATTTTACACATTTTTTCAAAAACTTTATCAGTTTAGTGGTTTTGCCTTTTAGCTGAATGTTTGGGAAGACTAACTTTGGTTTGGGTCGTTTCTACCAGTTACTGCTATATGGTCTTGTGCAAGTGACTGAACCTCTGTAACTCTTCATTTCTTAATTGCTAAAACAGAGATGTTTGTACTGGCCACTTCAGGATACTGAAGGATTGAGACAGTGCACTTACAGCAAGTGCTCAGTACATGGTAGTGGTTATTATTAGAGGCAAGAGTAGGCTGGGTGCAGTGGCTCATGCCTGTAATCCTAGCACTTTGGGAGGCTGAGATGGGCAAATCACCTGAGGTCAGGAGTTTGAGACCAGCCTGACCAACATGGTGAAACCCCCCGTCTGTACTAAAAAATACAAAATTAGCCGGGCGTGGTGGTGCACACCTGTAGTTCCAGCTGCTCAGGAGGCTGAGGCTGGAGAATCGCTTGACCCTGGGAGGGAGAGGTCGCAGTAAGCTGAGGTGAAGACAATGCACTTCAGCCTGGGCGACAGAGTAGGACTCCATCTCAAAAAAGAAAAAAAAGGGGGGACCCAGTGCAGTGGCTCACGCCTATAATCCTAACACTTTGGGAGGCCAAGGTGGGCGGATTTCTTGAACTGAGGGGTTCAAAACCAGCCTGGATGACACAGTGAAACCCCGTCTCTACTAAAAAATACAAAAAAATTAGCCGGGCCTGGCGGCAGGCACCTGTTGTCCCAGCTACTCAGGAAGCTGAGGAAGGAGAATTGCTTGAACCTGGGAGGCAGAGGTTGCAGCAAGCCGAGATCACGCTTCTGCACGCACAGCCTGGGTGATAGAGTGAGACTCGGTCTCAGAAAGAAAGAAAGAGAGAGAGAGAGAGAGAAAGGAGGGAGGGAAGGAGGGTAGGTAAATTTGCTATCATTTAAGTCAAGAAGGAATACATTTTTATGTTAACCTTTCAGCTAGTGGTAGAATAGTTAAAATGAGAAAAATATATAGAGGTATCTGAATGATTTTCTTATCTTTTTTATGATCTTTTCCAAAACTCCAAAAAAAAGCCCACACCAGATAAAGAAATTTCAGAAAAGGAAAAAGAAAAGTATCAGGAGGAATTTGAGCACTTTCAACAAGAATTGGATAAAAAAAAGGAGGAATTCCAGAAGGGCCACCCCGACCTCCAAGGGCAGCCTGGTGAGTTGTAGCGAAGCTGACATGGGTGCCGCAGCAGGCTGGGGCTGATGATCATGGACGCTTGAGTCTCTGTTGCCTGGCTCATCCCTGCTCTCTGAACGGGCACATTCCAAGTGATTTCTGGAAACAATTTAGGAGCAAATCTTTCGTCTTTAAGAGTCGGGAGACTGGCATTTTTACCAGTGAGAATGTGGCTTAGTCGTGCATGAAATAGAGAGTACCATGGTTATTTGGACGAATGGAACCACTAGAGTCAGAGCTCCCTGACGACAGGGATTTTGTTTGCTGTATTCACTGCTGTGTCCACTAAGCCTAAAAAGAAGTCCAGAACAATGCTAACCTAGTAGTTCAGGTTCAGTAAATATTTTTTGAATGAAATCATCAAAAGTTTATGTTTTTGCTTTTAGTGACACATATTTACCTTATAGTGTGGAGATAATCCTTAAAATCTATCAAAACTGTTATGAAAGTAATGTGACATGATACTTGCTTCTCCTCTCCGTTCTCCTCAATAGAATCCTGGACTGGATAGATGAAAATTATAAAATACTAGTCTAAGCCAATGTCATTAAGAACTTGAGTGTGCTAATGTCAAAAAGAAAACATTTTAAGGTCAAATTGAGGGACTTTATATTATCTGCTAGCTTTTTATCTGAATTGTTCCCCAGCAGCATAAGGGATCAAAGGTGTACTTAATAAAGGCTGTGGCTAGCATTTGAACTCTATGTAGTATGCAGTTCTCTTAATGATCAACAGTATGAGTCAGACTTAATGAATTTAAAAATGAATCATAAAGGTCATTCTTATTTTGAATTTGTTTTAAACATCACATACAATTTGTGAGTATATCCTGAAGCTGACTGTAGTGTTTGAAAAGTATGGTTTGGTAAATTTTGACAAATGCGTATACCCATTTAACCATCACCCAGATCAGTATATGGAACATTTTTATCATCCCAGAAAGTTCCCTCATGCCTCCTTAAAGTCAGCCACCTTCTCCACAGAGCCCATCACTATTTGTATTGTTATCGCTGTAGATTAGTTCTGCCTATTCCTATAAGTAGAATCACACAGTGCATATGAAAGAGAAATATTTTTCCATTTTTATTTTATTTAACTTTTTATGTATTTAGGGGGTACAAGTGCAGATTTCTTATATGTTTGTGTCACATAGTGGTGAACTTTGGGGATTTAGTGTACCTCTTCACCCTAATGAACATGGTACTCAGTGGGTAATTTTCAACCTTCATTCCCTTCCCACATTTTGTAGTTTCCAGTGTCCATTATTCTACTCCATATGTCCATTTGTACCCATTGTTTAGCTTTCACTTATAAGTGAGAATATATGGTATTTGACTTTCTAAGTCATTTCACTTGGGATAATGGCTTCCAGTTCCATCCATGTTGCTGCAAAAGACATGATTTCATTCTTATTTTATGGCTGAGTAGTAGTCTATAGTATATACACACATATATATGCACACATGCCACATTTTCTTTATCAAGTTCTCTGTAGATGGACACTTAGGTTGATTCCATATCTTTGCTGTTGTAAATAGGGCTGCGATAAATGAATGAGTGCAGGTATCTTTTTGATATAATGATTTCTTTCCCTTTGGGTAAATACCCAGTAGAGTAGTGGAATTGCTGGATCAAACGGTAATTCTAATTTTAGTTCTTTGAGCATTTTCCATACTGTTTTCTGTGAAGGTTGTACTAATTTACATTCCCACCAACAGCATACAAGCATTCCCTTTTCTCCACATCCTTGACAACATCTGTTGTCTTTTGACTTTTTAGTAATGGCCATTGTGATTTGTGTAAGATAGTATCTCATTGTGGTTTTAATTTGGGTTTTTTTGATGATTAGTGATGTTGAGCATTTTTTCATTTTTTTATTGGCCACTTGTGTGTCTTCTTTTGAAAAATGTCTGTTCATGCTCTTTGCCCAGTTTTTTAATGGGCTTTTTGTTTTTCTCTTGAGTTGTTTGAGTTCCTTGAAGATTCTGGATATTAGCCCTTCGCTGGATGCATAGTTTGCAAATATTTTATCCCATTCTGTAGGTTAGATTACTGTGTTGATTGTTTCTTTTGCTGTGTAGAAGCATTTTAGTTTTAAGTCCCATTTGTCTATTTTTGTTTTTCTTGTGTTTGCCTTTGAGGACTTGGTCTAAATTCTTTACCTAGGCCAATATGCAGAAGAGTCTTTCCTCAGTTTTCTTTTAGGATTTGTATGGTTTCAGGTGTTGTGTTTAGATCTTTAATCCATCTTGAGTTAATTTTTGCATATGGTGAGAAGTATGGGTCCACTTGCATTCTTCTGTATATAGCTATTCAGTTTTTTCAGCACTGTTTATTGAATAGGGTGTCTTTCCCCCAGTGTATATTTTTGTTGACTTTGTTGAAGATCAGTTGGTTGTAGGTGTGTGGGTTTATTTCTTGGTCCTCTGTTCTGTTCCATTGACTTATGTGTCTGTTTTCATACCAGTATTGTGCTGGTTTGGTTACTTTAGCCTTGTAGTATAATTTGAAGTCAGGTAATATGACGCCTCCTTTTGCTTAGCATTGCTTTGGCTATTTGGGCTCCTTTTTGTTCCATATGAATTTTAGGAATTTTTTTCTAATTCTGTGAAAAATGACATTAGTAATTTGATAGGGAGTGTCTAGAACTAGTAGATGGCTTTGGGCATTATGGTCCTTTTAACAATATTGATTTCTTCCAATTCATGAGCATGGGATGCTTTTCCATTTGTTTGTGTCATCTACCATTTCTCTCATTGTTGTTTTGAAGTTCTGCTTATAGAGAGCTTTCCCCTCCTTGGTTAAATATATTTCTAGGTGTTTTATTTTTCTTTCAGCTGTTGTAGATGGAATTGCCTTCTTGATTTTGTCCTTGGCTAGATCATTATCAGTATATGAAAATGCTACTGATTTCTATACATTAATTTTTTTTATCTTAAAACATTACTGAATTCCTTTATCAAATCTAAGAGTTTTTTTGGTGAAGTCATTAGGGTTTTTTAGATAAAAGATCATATCATTAGCGAACAGGGATAATGTTACTTTCTCATTTCCAGTTTGAATGCCTGTTATTTTCTTCTCTTCCCTGATTGCTCTGGTGAAGACTTCTAGTATTATGTTTTTACACATAAAAGTGATAAAAGTGGGCATCCTTATCTTGTTCCCGTTCTTAAAGGGAATGTCTTCAACTTTTCCCTGTTAAGTGTGATGTTGGCTGTGGGTTTGTCATATGTGGCCTTTATTATGTTGAGGTATGTTCATTGGGGATTTTTATCATGAAGGGATGATGACTTTTATTGAATGCCCTTTCTGAGTCTGTTGAAATGATCATGTTTTTTGTTCTTAATTCTGTTTATGTGGTGTATCATATATATAGATTTTTTGTATTGTTGAACCCTCCTTGCATCCCTGGGATAAATCCCACCTGATCATGCTGTATTGTCTTTTTGATGTGCTGTAGGATTCGTTTTGCTGGTATTCTGTTGAGGATTTTTGCATCTTTGTTCATCAGGGATATTGGTCTGTAGTTTTCTATTTTTTGTGTCCTTATCTGGTTTTGGTATCAGGGTGATACCACCTTCATAGAATGAGTTAGGGAGAATTCTCAAAGTTTTGGAATAATTTCAGGAGAATTGGTTTTTCTTGATATGTTTGATAGAATTCAGCTATAAATCCATCTAGTCCTGGCTATTAAGTTTTTTTGGTTTTTTTTTTTTGTTTTTTTTTACTACTGATTCAGTCTTGCTACTCATTATTGGTCTGTTCAGGAGTTCTGTTTCTTCCTGTTTCGATCTCAGAAAGTTGTGTGTTTCCTCTAGGTTTGCTAGTTTGTGAGCGTATAGTTGTTCAAATAGTTTCTGATGATCTTTTGTATATTTATGGAATCTGTTGTAATGTCTCCTTTTCTTCTGATTGAGTTTATTTGGATCGTCTCCCTTTTCTTGCTTAGTCTAGCTAGTGGTTTATCAATTTTGTCTGTGTTTTCAAGGAACCAACTTTTTGTTTTGTTGATCCTTTATTAATTTCTTTGTCTCTTTCATTTAGCTTTGCCCTTATCTTTGTTATTTATTTTCTTCTGCTAACTTTGGGTTTAGTTTGTTCTTGGTTTTCTAGTTTCCTGAGGTATAATGTTAGATTGTTTTGATCTTTCCACTTTCTGATGTAGGCATTTAATGCTGTAAACTGCCCTCTTCACACTGCTTTTTGCTGTTTTGGTGTGTTGTTTTTCCATTTTCATTCATTTCAAGAAATTTTTACGTTTATGTCTTAATTTCTTCATTGACAAAGTGAATGTTCAGGAGCATGCTGTTTAATTTCCATGTGTTTAGTTTCTGAAGTTCCTCTTAGTATTGATTTCTAGATTCACTCCATTGTGGTCTAAGACACTTGATATGATTCTGATTTTCAAAATTTGCTGAGACTTATTTTGTGGCCTAATATGTAGTCTGTGTCAGGGAGTCTTCTGTGTGCTGGTGAAAAGAATGTATATTCCATAGTTATTATAGAAAGTTCTGTAAATGTCTAAGTCCATTTGGTCTAAAGTCCAATTTAAGCCCAATGTTTCTTTGTTATTTTTCTGTCTCGATCTATCTAGTGTTGTGGGTGTGGTGTTAAATTCTCCCACTATTATTGTATTACTGTCTTTCTGTTTCTTTGGGTCTAGTAATAATTTTCTGAATTTTGATGCTCTAATGTTAGGTGCATATAAATTAGGATTGTTATATTCTCTTGCTGAATTGATCCCTTTATCATTATATAATAACCTTTGTCTTTTCTTTTTTAAGTCTGTTTTATCTCATATAAGTATAGCTACTCCTGCTCACTTTTGGTTTCTATTTGCTTGGACTATCTTTTTCTGCCTCTTTACTGTCAGTCTATGTGTGTTTTTATGGATAAGGTAAGTTTTTTGTAGGCACTATATAGTTGTGCCATGTATTTTAATCCATTCTGCCAGTCTGTATCTTTTAGTGGAACATTTAATCCATCTACATTCAAGGTTAATATTGATATAGGAGGCTTTGTTCCTGTCATATTGTTCATTATTTTCAAGTTGTCTTATAAATTCTTTGTTCCTTTCTTCTTTTCCATCTTTGTCGTTGTCATTTGATGAAGTTCTGTCATGTTGCCATTTGATTCCTACATCTTCCTCCCGTGTGATTGTTTTATAAGAACTTTTATTTTATATTTCTCTTTTTATCATGGTGAATATTGACCTTTTGTTTCCATGTTTAAGACCACTTTGAGCATTTCCTGTCATGCTGGTCTAGTAATGACAAATTTCCCCAGCATTTGCTTGTCTGGAAAAGGCTTTATTTTTGTTTCATTTATGAAGCTGATTCTGGCAGGATATAAAATTCTTGGCTGACAGTTTTCTTTGTATTATCACTTTGGGAATGCCTATTCCTTTCTGGCCTGTAAGGTTTCTGCTGAAAAGTCTGCTGTTAATCTGATGGAATTTCCATTACAAGTGACTAAGTACTTTTCTCTTGCTAATTTTGGAATTATTTCACATTGACTTTAGACATTCTGAATATAATATGCTGTAGTGAAATCCTTTTTGTAATATATTTTTCTGGGGATTGCTGAGCCTCTTGTATCTGGACATCTAACTTTTTTGCTAGACTTGGGAAACTTTCATCAATTATTTTCCTAGTTTTTCTCCTTAGCCAGGCAACAACTGCAGCCATATCAACTTGAACTGGGACTAAGGGCAGGGCACAGCTCAGCATGAAACTCTCAAAATTGTGCTTTGTGCCTGGGACCACGGAGAGCAGGGCCCCTCCTAGGCAGGTGTCATGAGCAAGAAACCGTAAGGAGTGCAGTCTGCCCACATCTGTTTCACGAGTCCCTTGCAGGGCAGTGGGTATTGTCCTATATATGCATAGAAGAGTCCAGTTTCCCTGTCTCTCCTTGGGCAGGTGGTAGCTACAGCCTTGTCAACCCAAACATAGCCTGAGGGAGGGGCACAACCTTCCATTAAACTCTCAATATTTCACCTTGGGTCTGGGAGCAGAGAGGGTAGGGTCCCTCCCAGGCAAGCAGCATGGACAAGAAGCTGTGGGAAGTGCCGTCTGCTCAGTCTCAGTATCAGCAGCACGCTTCAGCAAGGCAGTAGGGACCTTCCTAGGGGAGGTGTCCAGTGCATAGGAGTGACCAGTGTCAGGAGTGACCAGTGCATAGGAGTGACCAGTGTCCCCCCTTCTCTCCTTGGAACATTGCAGTGGCTGCAGCCATGTCTGTAGATCCCCGGTATTTAGGCTATCAGCAGTAGTGCCCAACTGGAGCTGTTCTAGGCTCGAATGCCTGTGGGATTCCATGTGGTCTCCCTTTATGGAGCAACATCTCTGTGCCGTATTTAGGCAGTTCCATATGTCCAGCCCAAGGCCATAGTGGGTCAAGGGTTTCTTCTGTAGCCAGGATCATAAAAGCCCATTTTGGACTGCAGAGCCCTGAGGTTTTCTCTCTTACTGTTTCCCATCATCTAAGAGCCTCTTCTGGTGCTCAGTCAGCTCCTGCCTGGCTGGGCAAGCTGCCTCAAACTCTCTCCTTACTTATTTTGGTGCTTCCTATTTCTTCTCTGATGAGTCCTAGCATTCTCTCCTAGGCAATCTATTTGAAATGCAAGTATCTACTTACTACTCTGGTTTTTCTCCATGGAGGAGGCATATACTACCTGCATCTAATTAGCCATTTTGATCCCTCCTGAGATTTTCCAAGAAAAATTATTTTTAAATAATTTAAACCCAATTTATAATAAGTGTTCAATCACGTGAAATGGCAGAAAACAAATAATTTAATCATTATTAAATCAATTATCCGCATGTTTTCTGTTTGGGAAATTGTACCACTCTGATGATGATGTTCTAATTTTGCTGTATGTTGGCACTTTGGTCACTTACGGTATTTTGAAAATTATGTATGTGTAGGTGGCTGATTATTTATTTCCTTTTCAGCAGAGGAAATATTTGAGAGTATAGGAGATCGAGAGCTGAGACAAGTCTTTGAAGGACAAAATCGTATTCATCTTGAAATCAAGCAGCTGAACCGGCAGTTAGATATGATTCTTGATGAACAGAGAAGATATGTTTCTTCCTTAACAGAGGAAATCTCTAAAAGAGGAGCAGGAATGCCTGGGCAGCATGGGCAGGTGGGCTTGCAGAATATGCAGATGTGCCTCATTTACCCTTTGCTGGAAGGGAAGTAAAGAAGAAGGGCTACTGTACTATGTGCTCACAGAATGTGGATTATTCAGCTTGCTTGTCATTGTTTCTTCCTCCAGATCTCTCAACAAGAACTGGATACTGTTGTAAAAACTCAGCATGAGATTCTGAGACAAGTAAATGAAATGAAGTAAGTATGTAAAAGTAGTGTCTGTGTGTTATGTGATATTTTATCCTAAATTTGTGGCTTTAGGTGTGCAAGCACTGTATATTGTAAGATTTCTGCATGAGGTTAAAAATCCCGTTCTAGATTCATTTTACAAATAGGGGACCATAAATACAGCAACTTTTAATATTTAAAAACTGCAAACATGTCTAAAGTTTTTAATTGTTCAGAGCTGGAAAACAAAAAATGGTTTTAGCATCTTTTAAAAAAATAGGAGATTTGTCAGTTACTTGACAGAGCCAGGTGTGTTCTTGTATTTATAAAATATAAAAAGAATATGAAGTATTATATAACAATTTTATGAAAAGTACTAGGGGAATAAATATGTGTAGCATTGTAAGACTGTAACAGAAGGAGACCGATGCAGGAACTTCTTTTTGATGGAATGAAACCATTTTGAACATAATATGTGTGACTACCTCTTTTTCATTCCCGTCTTTTACTGTCAGAGAGACTGGACAGAGTTGGAGCAGAGAGGAGATAATTGTGTCCTTAGAATGTTGAACAGTAAATTTCTAATGAGAATGATTGACTTATGCAGATAATTAACAGCTTTCAATACCTAGAGCACAGATAACAAACCAAAGTGTCATGTTTCCATAACCTAACATTTTAGAGCACTGTCCCAACCGATATAACCCTTGACAAACAAGAATGTAAAGGTGAGTTCTTTAGGACTGGAGAATTAAACAGAGTTAGATCAAACAGAAGGTGATTCTACCTGATATCTAGAGATTAAAGGCACTTAACTTACAACTGCAAATTTATATTTCTTCAATTTTTCTCTTTGTATTTAAAAAAATCTTCATAATATGAACTCATTGAAATATTTATGATGCTAAATGAATAGTTTAGCTCTTCAAATAGTTTAATGAATACAATCCTTTTAGAAATAGACTGGATCATGTAACACAACCTTTTTAAAAATCTGTTTATTTTGATCTAATTTTAGACCTCAGAAGCTACAAAAATAGTATGGGAAGTTTCTGTACATCCTTCACCCATCTTACTCTAATTTACATAACCATGATATAATTGTCAGAACCAGGAAATTAACATTGATACACTTCAATCAACTAAATTAATGACCTATTCAAAATTTATCAGTTTTTCCACCAAGGCCTTTTTTCTATTCCAGGATCCTATCCACAATCGCACATTACATTTAGTGATTTTTTCTCTTTAGCCTTCTGCAGTCTGCAGTAGTTCCATCTTTCCTTGTCTTTCATGACCTTGACATTTTCCAAGAGCATTAATCAGTTAATACCTTTTGATTTGGGTTTGGTTGGATGGAAATTCCACATTTTGATAAGATATTATATATAATATGTTATATATAGTATATGTTATATAATATATAGTGTATATATTATATAAGATTGATAAGATATTACTGATGATGTTGGCCGTGATCACTTGGTTATGGTGATTTCCTATCGCTATCTCTACTTTAAAGTTACTGTATTTCGCTTTGTGGTTAATATTTTGGAGAAGGTACTTTGAGACTCTGTAAGTATCCATTTCAAACTTCTGCTCATTCATTTTAGCATCCATTGATGTTTCTTGCCTGAAACAAGAATGTGGTTTTTGCCAAATGCTGACTTTATTTTTTCATTTTTTATTTATTTGCTTATTTATTTTTTTGAGACAGGGTCCAGCTCTGTTGCCCAGGCTGGAGTGCAGTAGTGCAATCACAGCTCTCTGCAACCTCAACCTCCTGGGCTCAAATGATCCTCCCACCTCAGCCTCCTGAGTAGCTGGGACTACAAGTATATGCCACCACACCCAGCTAATTTTTCTATTTTTTTTGGATTTGGGATTTTGCCATGTTGCCCAGGCTGATCTCAAACTCCTGAGCTCAATCAGTTCGCCTCTGCCTCCCAAGATGTTGGGATTACAGGTGTGAGCCACTACACCTGGCCTTGATGTTTGTATTTCTATAATTCCCTCCATATTTGTTCATTGGAATTCTGCTGTCAGGACCAACCATCCTTTCTCTCCCATTTATTTATTTAGATCACTACAGACTCATGGATGTTTATTCCATAAGTTACAATCCAACACTCTTACTTATTTTGCTGCTCAGATTGTTTCAGGAATGGTCATTCTGAGCTCCTTCATGTTGTCATCTTTGTTCTCTCAACAAGCCCCCAATCTTTTATTGAGCATTTAAAAAATTTATGATACTGCACTATCTTCTAGGGTCATCTTGTATTTTTTCTGGCCTCAGTGAGCCCTGGTTCCTTTTTCTTGAAAAAGGTATTTGAAAACCAACCTCTGAGGAATCGCCACACTGTCTTCCACAATGGTTGAACTAGTTTACAATCCCACCAACAGTGTAAAAGTGTTCCTATTTCTCCACATCCTCTCCAG